>NC_134883.1:31577830-31660330 GCF_041734735.1 Babylonia areolata
TAACAGGACGTCATGGATGCACCCTCGCTCAAAGCATTGGAATCTCATCGATTACGTCATCGTCAGGAAAAGGGATAGGCAAGATGTACGTGTGACAAAGACCATGTGCGGCGCCGAGTGTTGGACAGACCATTGCCTTGTAGTCTCGAAGCTGAATATTCGAATCCAGCCCAAGAGACGCCCCCAAGGCCAGAAGGCTCCAAAACGGCTCAACATCGCTAAGCTGAAAAACATCACCAGCAAACAGACCTTTGTGGAGCTGCTGGAAGATCGTCTGGAATCCGCCTCTCTGGACAACCAGAATGTGGAGTCTGACTGGAGGACCCTGCGCGAGCTGATCTATAGTACAGCTTCAGAGACCCTGGGACCCATGACCAGAAAGCACAAAGACTGGTTTGATGAAAACTGTGATGAGATCAAGCAGCTTCTGGATGAGAAACGCCGTCTGCATCAAGCCTACCTGAGCAACCCAAAGTCCACATCAAAAAAGGATGCGTACAATGCCATCCGCAGGACTGTTCAGCAAAAGTTACGTCAAATGCAGGATAAGTGGCTGAGCGACAAAGCCGATGAGATCCAGGGATACGCTGACAGGCACGATATGAAGAGGTTCTATGATGCCGTAAAAGAAGTCTACGGTCCCACATCCTCAGGATCATCCCCCCTCCTCAGTGCAGATGGGAATACCTTGATCACCAAGAAGGAGAAAATTCTCGAACGCTGGGCTGAGCACTTCAACAGTGTCTTAAATCGCCCTACCTCCATAAATGATGAAGCCATAGACCGTCTCCCACAAGTCCCCATCAACGAAGCACTGGACGATCCGCCGACACTTCTTGAGACCCAGAAAGCAATCCGTCTGCTATCCAGTGGCAAAGCATCTGGCTCAGACTCCATACCAGCAGAGGTCTACAAGGATGGAGGCACTGTACTGACTGAGAAGCTCCATCAGCTGTACTCACTCATGTGGAAAGAAGAGACGATCCCCCAGGATTTCAAAGATGCATCTATCATTCACTTGGACAAGCGAAAGGGGAACCGGCAAGCCTGTGATAACCATCGGGGCATTTCCTTGCTCTCCATCGCAGGCAAGATACTTGCCAGGATCCTACTAAACCGCCTCACAGCACACCTTGACAAAGGTCATTTGCCTGAGAGCCAATGTGGATTCCAGAAAGAGTGCGGAACCACTGACATTGTGTTTGCTGCAAGGCAGCTGCAAGAGAAATGTCAGGAGCAAAATGCTGCTTTGTTCTCCACCTATGTTGACCTCACTAAAGCCTTCGACACCGTGATTAGAGAGGGACTGTGGAAGATCATGGCCAAGTACGGATGCCCTCGGAAATTTATTTCCTTGGTCAGCCAATTCCATGAAGGCATGCAGGCTCGAGTCCAGGACAATGGTGAAACATCTGCTCCTTTCTTGTCACAAATGGTGTCAAGCAAGGCTGCGTCCTGGATCCAACACTGTTCAGCCTCATGTTCTCTGCAATGCTTACTGATGCCTTCAGAGATGGCGATGTTGGAATCGGCCTAAAGTACCGAACAGATGGCAAGCTGTTTAACCTCAGAAGGCTTCAAGCGAAAACGAAGGTCATGACAGACATCATCAGAGACTTTTTGTTTGCTGATGATTGTGCCCTCAACACTGGATCTGAAGCTGGCATGCAACTCAGCGTCGACAAATTTGCCACTGCCAGCAGGAACTTCGGCCTTACCATCAGCACGAGGAAAACTGAAGTTCTCTATCAGCCAGCCCCAGGAAAACCCCACGTTGAGCCCAACATCACAGTCAACGGTCAGAGACTCAGTGCAGTGGAGCGGTGGAGCGGTTCACATACCTTGGCAGCACACTGTCACGAAATGCGACCATCGACGATGAAGTGAACGTCTGGATTGCAAGAGCAAGTGCAACTTTTGGTAGACTATGCAAATGTCTGGAACAGAAGAGGCATTGGTCTTGAGACCAAACTAAAGGTCTACAGAGCAGTAGTTCTCCCCACACTACTGTACGCCTGCGAAACTTGGACAGTGTACCAACGACATGCCAAGAAGCTGAACCACTTCCACACAACATGCCTAAGGAAGCTACTGAACATCAAGTGGCAAGACAGGACCCCAGACACGGAGGTGCTTGCAAAAGCCACCCTTCCCAGCATCTTCACCAACCTGATGCAGTCCCAGCTTCGCTGGGCTGGACACGTGGCGCACATGCCAGACCATCAGCTGCCCAAAAGGCTCTTCTATGGCGAGCTGCAACAAGGGAAGAGATCACACGGAGGTCAGAAGAAGCGCTTCAGAGATACTCTGAAAGTCTCTCTGAAAGCGTTTGATATCAACCCTGACTCCTGGGAGGAATCTGCAGCGGACCGTGACAAATGGCGCGCTGCTGTGCACAAAGTTGCCAAGTTGTGTGAGGCCAACAGGACTGCTGCAGCTGTTCAGAAGAGGCAGGCCAGAAAGTCACGGGCAAACAAGCTCCCTGACAATGATATGCCTGTCTTTGTCTGCCCCAACTGTCAGCGAACATTTCGTGCGCAGATTGGACTATTCAGCCATCTGCGCACTCACAGATAGATTCATGAGCATCCCCCCCCCCCCCCACCACCACCACCACCCTCCCCCCATCTCCCAGCTGGATGACAACGATGGTCATCATCGATCTCGATGGACACACACCACCACGTATTTAGCACATGCCAGGTTTCGGTATTCATCCAAAGGTAATTCTCCTATTTCTTTAGATGTTCCGAGGGTTGATGCGTGGAAAGGTACGCCAAGGGCAAGTCTATATGCTTTACAGTCATTGCTTTGAAGTTTCTTGAACAAATACTTTGGAGCATTGAAAAAGACTTCTTGTCCATACGGTAGTTTGCATCGAATAAGTGATGATGATAAATGTTTCAATATCGTTGTGTCTTGTCCCCAGTGCTGTTTACTTATAACTTTGAGCAAGTTTAAACATTTTCTTGCTTTTGTTATTATACATTCAATATGGGCATTCCAAGTTAGTTTGGAAGTAAGCATTAAGCCTAAAAAAATTATCATATCTCTGTACTGAATGGGCTCATTTTCAGTTTTAAATGTTGGTAACTCTTCTGGATTATTACCATTGTTAAAAAGCATAATGTGAGTTTTTTTCTGCTGATAATGTAAGACCATTGGCGACAATATACTTATTCAATTTATCTATTTCTCTTTGGTATGTTTTCTTAATGTAGTTTAATGCCCTCTTTGATGTATTTCTTTCCATAGTTACATTCATCCACATACATATATCATCTGCGTATTGCACTAGGATCACGTCTTTTTATAAGTGTTGGGGTAAGTCGTTCAGCAAGATGTTAAATAGAACAGGGGCAATAACAGAACCTTGGGGTAATCCCATGTGAAGAGTCTTAGGATTTGAGTATGTATTTCCGACTCGTACTTGTATACGTCTTTTAGTCAGGAAATCGTTGATATAATTATAGAGACGCCCTGAAAAGCCAACAGACTTCAGTTTAAAGAGTAACTTTGGATGCCAAACTTGATCATAGGCTTTCTTTATATCAAAGAAAGTTGCAAGAACGTTTTTTCTTCTAGCAAATTGTTGTTTTACATGTGTTGTAAGTTTAACCAGATCTACCTCTCTGAAAGCCCGCTTGATTAATTGGGATAATTCTATTTTTATGGCAATAGTACATCAGTCTTCTCAAAATTATTCTTTCCATCAGCTTACCAGTATGTGATGTTAGCGCAATTGGCCTGTAACTGTTCTTATCCGTTTTACATTTTCTTTGTTTATGAACTGGTATTACAATAGACTGTTTCCATAGTGCTGGCATTAAACCATCAATCCAGCACTTTTGAAAAAGCTTAAATAACAAAACAACAAAATGTTCTGGCAAGTGTCTAAGCATCTGATTTGAGACCGCGTCAAGTCCTACAGATGTTTTCTTTTCAGGGAGGGATGGTAATGCGTCTTTAACCTCACTGAGTGTGAGTGGAGCATTGATGCACTGACTGTTATCGGGACTTGGATCTGAATAATCACTTTTGCTCTCTTCTTTGGTTCTGTGTTTACTCATTTTAGGCAATAGACCTTCCAATCGCATAGACTCTGAGAACATTTCTACAAATGATTCTGCTTTCTCTGCACAGGGACGGAAATTCTTTGTCTTCTGTCTTAATTGGGCAAGATGGCAAATTTATACCTTCTTTCATTTCACTGAATTTTTTCCAAACCTTTTTAGTATCTTTATGACTGGGCATCTCATTATTACAGAATGAGGACCAATATTGTCTTTTAGCCTGTGCAATGACCATGTTACTATAATGGTTTGCCCTTTTCTTTTCAATAAGATTTTCTTGTGACTTGTTTTTCATATAAATTATAAACTTCATTTTTTTATCATTTACTGCTGCTTCACAGGCTGGCGCCCACCAAATATTTCCTAAATGCTTGTTTGATTTAAGCGAATTACATTTTGGGATTGATATATCGGCGACTTGTAATATGGTGTCAGTAAAGAAGGAATATAAATTATCTATATCCCCAGTGTTTACAGACTCCGTGTTTTTTGCAAGCAAGCATACTTTGGAATTTCTCCCAGTCAGCATCTTTATAGTTATACTTTGGGACTTTGTCTTTTTGAAATTCCGTGTATCTTTCAGTTTTATTAAAAGTCATGATGATCGGTAGATGATCACTTCCCAGTGTATCATTATGCATTGTCCATTTACATTCTGGATACAACGTAGCAGATATGAAAGAGAGATCTATAGCAGACGCCCTAACGCTGCCATCATTTAAAAGGCTTAAGGAAGAATCAACAACATTTTCTACAAAGCGGTTACAAGTAACTGATACACAATCTTTGTCCCAAAAAGGTGAATGGGCGTTAAAATCCCCCCCTATCAACCATTTTTCATTATCTTGAACATTATGTAACCATTCCGTATTAAGTTCGTTTGGTCCTCTAGGTAAGTACACAGAGACGACACGAAGAGTAAGGTGATCACTGAATCTAACACGTGCCGCGCATGAATGGAAATCAGGAGTAGAATTAGGTGCTGGTGGAGAGCATACACTGTACTCAGTCCCTTCTTGGATATATATGGCTGCACTAATTTTTGTGGCAGTATCAACCTGCCGGTGCACAGGTGGATAATAATAACCTGGAAGCTTAGGTAAGTTATTCTTCTTCACAGTTAGGGATTGTAATATAAGCGTTTGGTAATTATAGTTTGCCAAATGTTGGATGAGATATGGCAAATTGTATTGGAAAAATAGATGAAATAAAATTTATAATGTCTTATGGCACATGCAAAACAATAACAACAACTACAATAAAAGTAATAGAGTCAACTACTTATACGAATGTTCATAGTTATAAACCGATTTTCACACAATAATAAAGAAAGACTAGGAACTAACTAGGAAGTAAAAAAACTAATAGATAAAATGTTTAACATCAAACAATATAAGGAAAAACGTTAATGATTATAACGGCGAAATGTAGAAAAAGTACTCAGCAGAGCTGCCTCTGTGGTGTTGGTGATTGAAACAGTCAACTGGTTGTGGCGATAATAGTTGACGCAAGTGTCAGAACATAGGCCAGTCTGTTAGCATGTCGTATCTGTTGTACCACTCGTGGCGAGGATGGAAGGAGTAGTGCTGATGTGGATGAGATCTGTTGGGGCGTGCTGGACGTCTTGGCGCCTCCCACAGTAGATCTCGGACATGACGACCAACGTTACCGGCGAGTAGACTGGCCCCCCTCCTGTTCAGGTGGACACCGTCCCGGAGATAGCATGTTGTCAGGTTGGTATTTTCTACACGAAGGAGATGTTGGCTACATCATAAAGTTCTGAAGTGCTGATGGCGTTGAATAGCTGCCTTTTGATATCTGTTTTCTTATCTTTCACGGGGGTTATTTTGCTTATGACGAACTTTGTGTGTGGATTTTTCTGCGCAGAATATTTCACTGCCGATATAAAGGATTTACATAAGTCCCCAGGTTCGTTGGATCTGAGGTCATTTATTCCACAGTGGATGACTACAACATCGTTTTTTGTTGTTGTTTTTTCTGAAGATGAAGAGTACTCGTGCAGGGACTTCCGTATGTCGTTCAAGGTGTGGCTCTGCTGTTTTGTAGCTTGGAAGCTGTACGACCTTCCAAGTCTTTTTCCTTCCACACCTTTCATGACGGAATCGTGCAGGATCAGCACTTTCGGTAAATCCTTGTGAACAACGTCCTTTTTGGAACGTTTTGCGTCAGAGTGCTTAACATTGACGTCATTCGTGGATTCTTCTTCTTCTTCTTTCCCTTGACTACCGCCTTCATCATTTTGAAGATTCTGTAGACTATAAGGGGGTTTGCGTGTTTTGTGGATTCATGAGGTAGGGGTTTCTGGGCCAGGGGATGGGGGGTGAGGTATGTTTCTGTTGATAATGACGATGTAATCATTAATTGCAATGTTTTAAAAGCGAATATGTGAAATGCTTTTAGTTGAGAACATATGTTTATTATTCTTGTTTAATCAAGTAAACCGCGTGTGTGGGGTGGGTGCGGGTTTGTTCTGATTATCTGGTTGAGGTTTTCCGCAATTTAGCTTTATTCTTATCTTATCTGTCTATTATAATCAATGTGCAATATAGTAGGCTATGTTTATGATTTTATTCAAAATAATGTTTCTTAATTCTTTCTGTTTTTGCATTAAGAATACCAGTTATTACCTGCAGTGTGTGGATGTATGTATGAAACGGTGTATGTGATATTTTTTACACGTGTCTTCGTAATATTCGTAAAAGCTGTTGTTGACTTTTACAGTTATGGTCCCCATGTTGTTTACTTGTCTATGTGGTGATAATGCACCTGACCAAATTTCTCCAGTTGGAGATAATAAAGTTATTCTTATTCTTACATCTATTTGAGTATGCAGCTGCATTATATGCTCACACATGAAAATCAAAATTCAAATGATAAATATAGGTCAGTTACATTTTATACATGTATTTATATAAAAGCATAAGATGTAACTGGACAGTGAGCTTTTTACTATGTATGAAAAAAACAAAAACTGTTAATTACATAATTATAAGCATATAATTGTTGAGAAAAAGTGTAATACAGTGTGAAAAAATTAATATAGATATTAACAATGTGTATGCCTATGTGTTTCAAATGATTGTTCAAACTCAAATTTGCTTTAAAAATAAATATAGATATTAACAATGTGCATGGCTATTTGTTTCAAATGATTGTTCAAACTCAAACACACACACACACACACACACACACACACACACACACACACACACACAGTTCTCAAGAATTTAAAAGGTGGATTGAACGTGGAATAAAAGTCTTCAGATATCTGGATTTCAACTTAAAAGTTCTTTAGCGTCGTCCTGATGGCAATAGCTCATAATAGCCTACTTTGCTAAAATAGGGGTGTCGTCAGTTGCTATCTGCCTGCTTTTTTTAACCACTCGACTTTCGTACAGCTCTTGCATACTAGCTTGTTTCACTCCCACAATTTTACTGCATACACTCATGACATCGTTCAAAACACGCTTGCTCCTCACTCCCAAACTTCCATACCAGCACATCAATGAAACTGTGAGCACGGACTCGATAAAACATTGATAATAACTTTCAAGAATAGTTGAATTTATACCAACATTTCTAAGCTTTTGTAAACAAAAAATTCCAGATTGACATTTCTTATGAATAGAATCAACATTTCAGTCAAAAGTCAACTTATTGTCTGAGATGGTCCCGAAATATCTATATTCATTGACCCTCTCCACTGTTTGACCATCAATAACAAGGTTAGCTACAGGCAAGGGGTCTTTCCGAAAATCTATTAACATTTCTTTGGTTTTCAGTACGTTGAGATCCAGATAGTTTTCCTCACACCAAGAACAGAACTTTTTAATTTCACTGAAATAAATGGCATCAGAGTTGGACAGATCTTCAATAGCTGAATCATCAGAATATTTTATGACAGGAGTTTCCTCCGTGCCTCTGCAGTCATTTGTGTACAATGTAAATAGAACAGGGGACAGCACTGTACCTTGGGGTGCACCAGTAGAAGTAGAGTTTAGAGAAGAGTGGGCAGAATGAAAGCGGACGGACTGAGTTTTATTGAGAAGAAAACTTACTATCCAAAGAGTAAGCTTCGGATCAGCATCCAAGCCCAGCAGTTTGAGGGCAAGGAGATGAGGTTGTGTTGTGTTAAAAGCAGAAGAGAAGTCAACAAAAAGGATACGAACAAAAGATCCCGTGTTATTCAAATGAAGGAAAGCATTATGAAGGAGAGTTAGGATAGTATCGTCAGTACTTCTGTGTGCTTTATAAGCAAACTGGAGAGAGTCAAGCTGCTGTTCAGTGAAAGGAAGAAGGTGGCGGAGAACATTTTTTCAAAGCATTTCATCACTATTGAAGTCAGGGCAACAGGACGGTAATCATTTAGTGTGGCTGGGTTCTTTTTCTTGGGGATAGGACAGATAGTAGATTTTTTTTTTCCAGATGCTGGGGACAGAGCAGTCCTTCAGAGACCAGTTGAAAATTTTACAGAACACGTCACACAACTGGGAAGCACATGTTTTCAGTAATCTTCCACATATATTATCGGGGCCAATTGCCTTCATGACATTCAGTTTTAAAAATAAAGATTCAACAACTTTTGCATCGATCTCAAAGTCCTCACCTGTGTTCCTACCTTTGATCTTTTCCTGCAACTGTGAGATAACACTATCCAGATCCCTTCCCAGATCATTCTTTTCAAAGCGACGGTAGAAATCATTCAGTTTGTTTGAAAAATCAAGCTGTTCATCCCTTTTCATTTCACAAGCTACTGTTTTCCTTTTCGTTTCTCCAGTGATAATGTTTAACCCATCCCATGCATCTACCATTTTTCCTGTCTGAAACTGTTGCTCTACTTTTGATTTGAATTCCCTCTGTCCCCTTCGTAATTCCGCTCTAAGCTTCTTTTGTATCAGTTTCCTGTCCTTCTTGTTCCCTGACTGAAATGCTACCTTTTTCTCGTTTAAAATGGTTTTGAGAGACTTTGAGATCTATGGTTTGTTGTTGGGGAAAAGTTTCATTATTTTTGTCGGAATTATCATGTCTTCACAGAAACTGATATAAGATGTAACAACATCAGCTGCTTCATGAACATTCTCACATGGGTCAGTCAACACACTCAAGTCAGTACAATTAAAACATCCTCTCAGTTCATCCACACTCTCTGACGTCCAAACTTCCACACTCTTTTTCACAATCGGCTGTATCTGTATCTTTGGTCTGTAGGCTGGGACTAAATTAACAACATCATGATCAGATACACCCACTGGTGCTAGGGGAACAGATTTGTAGGCATTAGGAATGTTCCCAAAACATAGATCGATTGTCTTGTCCAGTCGGGTCTGACAGGTAACATATTGTTTAAAAGAAGGTAAGGCTTTCTTTAAATCACAGTGATTAAAATCTCCAACAATAAAACACGGGGCGTCGGCAGAGATGAGTTGAAGGTCACGAACAACACCTGCGATCGTCCTTCATGCACTTGCAGCAGATGCCTGGTGGAAAACTGGGGCGTACACAACAGTCAGAAAAATGCGGCCGAACTCACGTGGCAGATGTCGAGGTCTCAGCGACATTGATATGAGTTCAAGTTCCTGTGAACACAGTTGCTTTTTCACACATACATTCGCACTGTCACACCACTTCTCGTTGACACACAGGCACACGCCGCCACCCATTTTCTTCCCCACTTTCTTGCAGTCTGTCCATTCTGTACGGAGTGTTAAAACCATCGATCGCAACACATTCATTCGACACTTTCTCACTAAACCAGGTTTCGGTAAAACAAAGCACACACGAGTTCCTAAAATCATTTAAAAATCGGCAGGTTGCTCGTACTTCATCTAAATTACAGTTTTTGCCGTTTGGGTTGAGATCTGACATTGGATAAAATCATGGATGGCAGTGGGAGCTTAGTACTATTTTTTCTCAGTCTTCTCTTCACGCCTCCTCTCTTTTTTCTCTTTCGTGCTTTCTTTCTCTCACCTTCTCTTTCATTCTCTTCATTATCACAATTGAGATCACGAGGAAACAGTTGCTCAGTAAAAGCGGATGGGTCGCGCACTGACCGTAAACTGAGAAGGAAATCCCGGTCATAATGTAAGGCGCCTGTACCTCCTCGCTGTCCGCCATTTGAACCACCCGGTGACACAAAAACACCACAAACACTAGTCCGGAATACAGCCAGCACCACCACAAACAGTCTCACAATTGTCACACTCTTCATCTTTAACACCATGCATACCACTTTGAAACAATATACAAGCACAAGGACAGGGCGAGGACAGCAAAAACAAGGAAAAAGCACAGAGCACAAACACCTGCGTGTCGCCCCCTCGCGAAGCGCCACCTCTATTTGAAGTTTACACCAGAAAAAGAGTGTTTTGAAAATGGTCTAGATTATGAAGTAATTTTATATATATATATATATATATCTCTGTGTGTGTGTGTGTGTGTGTTGGGTATTACTGAATCGGTGTAATCACAAAAATCTGTAATATGATGAAAATGTGTTGTGAATGTCATTTTTTTTTCTAAGACTAGTTGTATTCATAAAGCAGACAAGCGCATTGTTAATACCGATATTGATTTTTTTCACATTGTATTGTTTTCTCTATGATTAAGATTATAATGTATTACGTAATAGTTTAACAAAAAGTTCAGTTACATCTTATATATTTATACCTGTATAAAATGTAACCTAACTTTATGTTGTGTGTGTCTGTGTGTGTCTGTATGTTGGTCACACTTAGGTGCATTTCCTCTTTCATTTCAACAAAAGCAAGTGTGAGTTAGATTTTTTTTTTCCTTTGTGACTTTAATTTTGAAAAAAAAAGTGAACAAAAAAATAATAAAATAAACAATGTGAAATCCAACTCGACTTTGTGTGGTCTATATTTCTATGTTGGGAGGTGCACATGACTGTTTTGCAAATGATTTTTTGTGTGTTTTGATTCAATTATTGTAGTACCTGTATGTCACAAGTGAGTCTTGAAAGCCTTGCCTGTCTTGTTTTTTTTTTCTTTCTTTCTTTACTGCAGATGATGAAACAGGCCAGCACAATTTCCATCTGTGCAATATTCCTTGTCTCTTTGCTCATATACTATGTCCTCAACGGATGTTTGATGTCAGGTAAGTTTCTGTTTTCTCTCTTTTACACACACACACACACACACACACACACACACACACACACACACACACACTGAGAGAGAGAGAGAGAGAGAGAGAGTTAAGGTTCGCCAAGTAAACAATTTAGCATCTTTTTTTTTACCGCATGATATGATTCATAGGTCTGCACAACCACAATGTTTGCCATTGAATGATCAGTTCGTTTAATCGAGAATTATAGAAGCAAAACATACCATTACAAACATTTCCAATGACAACAGTAGCAACAAAAACAATAAAACAATAAGAAAAATAACAATAATAATAACAATGTTCATCATCATCTTATTCATAAATCGTGATACTTATGATCATCCTAATAATCGTAATCATAATGTGGTGGTGAATCATAATATGGTGGTGAATCTTGTAATAACATGGAATAACAACGAAATTTCCAACGAACACACACACACACATACACACACACACACACACACACACACACACACACACACACACACACAGAGCGACTTGTTGTCAGTGGATAAGATTTTCTTGACTTTCGTTTGAATGGACGATTTTCCTGCTATTTTCAAGGACGTGTCAAAGCATGTGGGCTGATCCATATATTATGCTAAACCACATCTCCTTTGCACAAAAAGGAACAAACGGTTGACCATTGCATAAACAAAGTGCTCTGGACTGGCCGTCAGAACCTTTCCGAGTTTTATGCAAAATCATGACATGACATAAAATAATCAAACGATATAAATAAATAAGTAAATACACAAACATATGATAAAGTAAAGTCATGTTCGAAGAAATGACTGAACAAGGACAGCAACAAAAATGGGCCAAATTTCTCGAACCCGCTCGCACCCACACACACTCACACAAGCATGCAAATGCACGCACGCACGCACACACACACACACACACACACACACACACACACACACATACACGCACTCACACAGAGATGATGGAACTCGTGTACTCACACAGCTTCACTTTTTCCAGCTGTTTTCCCCTGACATTGATCTTGGTTTCCATTGGGTCCTTGCTGCATTTCACGAGTTTCGTCTTCTCGGCGCTGATCTTCATTCCGTACTTTGATGAAGTTGCCTCTAAATGGTTCACTGGTCCTTTCTCATTTGTCTGCCAGTCCATTAGTATCATCAGAAAAATCGGAGATTTCTAGTGATATGTCCGATGTTGATATTGTCATAGTGCCTTTCCATGGCACCAAATATTACATATTCCAGGAAGATGTTGAAGAGTGTTGGTGACGGGTGGAACCAGTGACTGGCAGTTCCTTGCACGAGAATTCCACTGTTGGCTTTTGCGAACAGCTGTTGGATGGTGTTGATCAGCTTTTGGCCCAAAGTGTATCATGCCATACTCGTTCCAATTCCTTCTCAAAGTCGATGAAAACAGATGTTTTCTTGATGTTGGTTGTATTTTCTCACTCAGAATACAGAGGTTGAAAATATGTTCTATGGTGCTTCTCCACTTCAGAACCCAGTTTGTTCTTCTGTAATGACATCTTCTGCCTCATAAAACATACATAATACATACATACATACATATAAAGCTGTTGCCCTTTCCGGAAATTCCAGTCCTCATCCATGTTGTTATTGTGACTGGACTGTCCTCGCTACTGAACAGCATTCACTCACTATAAGAATATTAATTACACTTCATTATATTGTATTGCGTTTCGTTGCATTACAGTGCATTTTATTGTATTGTATTGTATTATCACAACAGATTTCTCTGTTTGAAATATGGACTGCTTTCCTCGGGGAAAGCGCGTGGCTACAGTATCACTTTTTTCTGCCTACACGTGCATTCGTTTTCCTTTTGAATGAATGATGCGGATACAAACATAGCGCCTATCTTCTGTCGGAGACCAAGCTTTAAGAGCTTTACAAACACGGGGTCATTTGCACGACAAGCTGTCTACCTGGGTAGAGCCGTGTGACGGCTGCCATTGGGCGCTCATCAGTCGTTTTCTGTGTCATTCAGTCAGATTTCAGACACGCACACGTACACAGGCATACAATATTTTATGCATATGACCTATTCGTTTATTTACCCCCGCTATGTAAGCAGCCATACTAGGTTTTCGGGGGGGTGTATGCTGGCTATATTCTTGTTTCCATAACCCACTGAATGCTGACATGGATCACAGGATCTTTAATGTGCGTATTTGATCTTTTGCATGAGCATACACACGAAGGGGGTTCGGCCATTAGCAGGTCTGCATATACGCTCACCTGGGAGATCTGAAAAATCTCCACCCTTTATCCAGCAGGCGCCGTTACTGAGATTCGAACGCGGGACTCTCAGGCTGAAAGTCCAGTGCTTTAACCACTTGGCTATTGCGCCCGTCCACAGTATTTTGCTAGGGACAACCCTTTTCCAGTTGGTTCTTTCACATGCACAAAACGCATGTTGCATACGAGACCTCGATTTATCATCTCATCCGAGAAACTTCTTTATCAAAACCCTTACCACAATGCAATGGAACCCTTTCAGAGAGAACGTCTCTTTTCTGCCATGCAGGATATTTCATGTATATCCACATGGACAAGGAACCTCACCGTAATGATGCCGCCAGAGCTTCTCCCCATACTGTCCAGCCTGGCCACACTGTCCAAAGTGCCCCGGCCAGCCTCCCCCTTCACCCCTCTGTCAGCACCGACTCCCCTTCACACCGCTGTGCCCCGATCCCGCTGAAGTTCCCGGTGACGGCTCCCCTCCTCCCCTGTGCCTGGCTCTCCTCCGTCCCTCCCCGTTGCTCTCAGAGGCTGCGGGCCAGGCTGGTGTGTGAGCCCACGTCCGTGCGGATGGTGTACGAGTGGGTCAGTGTGGCCACGCCGCCCGCCGCCTATGGCTTTGAGGACCCGTGCCTGGCCAGGGCGGTAAGAGCGCTGTGTTTCCAGGATGGGCAGGACCTCATCCCCAACCTGTCCCACCACGTGCTGTTCGGGGGACACGAGATCCGTAACTACACCTTTATTGGCATTCTCAGCTCTGTGCGGTTCTTGCAGGTGAGTGAAGAGGGCAGATGTGTGCGGGGCGGGGTGCGAGGTTGGTTGGGTCAAGAGATCAGCAACTATCCTCGGCATCATCAACTGTGTGCACTGACATAAGGAGAGGGACAGGGGGTGCTGAGAGAGAGAGAGAGAGAGAGAGAGAGAGAGAGAGAGAGAGAGAATGGAATTTTAAAAACAATTTCGGACTACATCTTTGTACAGAGACACAAAACAATGTAAATTCGGTTTTCAATATTGTTTTTTTTTCTTGTCCTATCATCTGTGCAGTTCTTGCAGGTGAGGGAAGATGTGTGTAGGGTGGGGTGCGAGGTTGGTTGGGACAAGAAATCAGCAAATACACGTCTTGGCATCATCAGCTCTTTGCACTCACGTAAGCAGAGGGACAGGAGTGTTGAGAGAGAGAGAGAGGAAATTAACTACATCTTTGTACAGAGACACAAAACAATGTAAATTCGGTTTTCAATATTGTTTTTCTCTTGTCCTATCATCTGTACTGATGGAAATGACACTTCTCAAATGGTCAACATCACAGCCAGAAAAACCGGAACATGTCTGACATCAATAAGGCTAAAATAATGTTCCCAGAAGCTGACTTTGGCAATGACCACAAGCTTGTCATGATTAGTATTAAAGTATGGTCGAGGAACAACAAAAGAGAGGGAAAATATTATTCAAACTTTAAAAACATTGGTGAACAACTCGAAGCAGTCAAACTAAACAAATTTACCACACTACTTCTGCTTGAAGACAATTTTGAATTCTCACAAATGATTTCATCCACGTGTTGACAGAGCCAGCAACATACTTCCATGGGACAAATGAATAGATACCTACGCCATGTATCGATAGCAATATTTTGGAATGTGCGACACTAGGAGCCTAAAACCACAAAACAAAGCTGAGAGAACCAATGAGGACAGAATTATTTGTATTTGTATTTCTCTTTTTTATCAGAACAGATTTCTCTGTGTGAAATTCGGGCTGCTCTCCCCAGGGAGAGCGCGTCGCTACACTACAGCGCCACCCAAGACAAAATGATCCGTCAAGAAATGAAGAATGCGATGAAAAGTTAAGTGTGAAGGCATTGAGAAAATCTTGACATCGTCGACATAAAGTTTTTAAGATTATAAAATACGTGATCAGACAGAAACAAAGCCGTCACCATCCAGTGCAACTGACTCGCACAGTAAAACTACATAAATAAATTTGGGGGGGGGGGGGGGGGGGCGAGAGACGAAGAGTAACAAGCACACAATGAAAATTCCCGTTACAGTTCGAACAATTGTTTCCCGTTAGTCACTCATGTGCATATCCACAGCCTACCCTTCGCGCCGAGTGGATTAACGATACTTTTTTTTCAGAGGCAGCACGTCCAGAAGCGAAGCTCAAAGAAACAACAGACATAAAATGAACATCAGAATGTGTAACAGCCGTGGAACTATTAAAGACTCAAGTACCCATACTCTGTGATATCTTTCTTAACCTGGGTTCAGTCATGTGTGTCTGCATGTGTCGTGGCACAGAGTGTGTGTGGTGTCTTTCAGCCCTGCATGGTGATGATTCACGCCGACGTCCTGCCAGTGGGCTCTTTCTGGGACACGCTGGTCCGCCTCATCCCCCACCTCATCCATGTCCAGAGGTCAGCACCCAGTGTCATCTTCGGTCATCCGGTCAGGGTCATTGAGCACAGCTCGGATATTGCCCGCCTTGAGGCTGTCAAAAGTAAGTTGTCTAGATGGTCCTTGTCAATATTTGGTCATCTTAATTTCATAGCGTCTAGTATTGAACAGAAGAACAAGAAGAAGAAGGGCTGGGCTATTAGAAACAAAAGACGCTTTCAATCGTCTAAAAGCACTTTACAGTAATGGCAGTCGGACACAAAACACCATGCAAGAACACAAAACAACAACAACACACACACACATACACACTCATGCACATACACACACACGCACACGCACACACACGCACATACACACACCTCTGTTACATGTGCATTTTTCAAACCAAAAAGAAATATTTCAACAACCTATTATATTCGATGATGCGAGAGCTGATGTTGTATTATTTTAGCATGGATTCCTAGTCACCTGGTCATTCGAGGCAACGAAGTCATTGATCGACTCGCCAAGAATACCATGAATTAGGAGCTGTCTCGCTTCACAGTACCGTTCACAGACCAGAAACCCAGGGTTCAGTCTCATATGAAACACCTCTGGCAATATGAATGTTACTTGCAGACTGAAAAGAAGTTGTATCATATCCTGTGTAACCTCAAAGGGTTCACTCCTTCCATTATATAAAACATAGCAGAAGAGCTGTTCCTCTGCAAGCCCCATACTGCCCATTCGTATCTGACACCTCCCTTCGTGAAAGGTGGAGAAGCTGCATGATAATATGTGTTCTGCAGACAGCATCTCAGTCTGATTGGCTCCTGGGATCTGCATGGTTTCATGCAGTTAGATCCATAAAGATAATTATTGTTTGGAGATGTTACCCAGGATTCGCTTCTTCAGTTCCTGAAGAAAATCAATATGAATGACTTGATTTGAATTGTTTGTGGACTGAGCGAAACATGGATGGACTAGTCTTTCGGGCGTTGTTTGAGTTGATTTTTTAACATCTCTAATTGACTTTATAACAGAAATTGGGGTTCTCTTCTATGGTTTTTAACAACCGGCAGTTATTCATCCCTGGAAAGGTCCCTTTGCGGGCCATGAGCAACATGATCTGATTTGATTCGAGTGTTGAATATTAAACCACAAATATATACAGTAGCTTGAGACAAAAGGCAACACAGCTTCCAGAACGAGAATGAGAATCTTGTTAATTTAACTCGAATAGAATTCAGAGCAAAATGATAAAGAAAACAGTGATAACACTTGCCTGCATAAGAGACCAACAGGCTATGGGGAGAAATTATGAACGATTAAATGTCAATATAACTGTCAAAGTTTAAAAAAAAAACACGTTCAGCGTTACTACCACACACGACACTTATTCATCCAGTGCAAACCAAGAGAGACGGCGCTTCACCCGCAATTTTTCATATATCCATTTTCAACGATCCGGAAACCGTAGCGGTCCCTGTAGTTCAATCCTTTTCAAGGCAAGTGAAAGACAGTAGAGCTCCTGCTTGAAGTATGCCAACCAGGGAGTCTCAGCAACAGAAGGCGATATATATATATATATATATATATATATATATATATATATATATATATATATTAAGAACTTTGCAAGGGAGAAATGATACTTTGGAAAGTGTTTATTCTTGCTGACAGTGGAAAGAGTTTGAAGTGGGTTTTGGCAGGATTAACAGTGCTGTATTGGGAAGGCTGAGTGTTGACCTGGCTACTTACGATATTGTTGAGCATAACCAATTGGCCTTGGGTTCTAAATTCTAATGTATTCTATTTCGGAGTTTCCAGCGTGTCTGTCACATTCATATCGTATCTATAATTATCAGTATCAGCAGCCCAAGGAGGCGTCACTGCGTTCGGACAAATCCATATACGCTACATCACATCTGCCAAGCAGATGCCTGACCAGCAGCGTAACCCAACGCGCTTAGTCAGGCCTTGAGAAAAAAAAAAAAAAATAAAATAAAATAAAATAAATTAAAATAAATCAATAAATAAATGAAATGAAATAAAATTTAAAATGAAAAAACAACACAGTTAACAGTGTGTACACCTGGGGCATCACAACACAGCTAACAGTGTGTACACCTGGGGCATCACAACACAGCTAACACAGTGTGTACACCTGGGGCATCACAATACAGCTAACAGTGTGTACACCTGGGGCATCACAACACAGCTAACAGTGTGTACACCTGGGGCATCACAACACAGCTAACAGTGTGTACACCTGGGGCATCACGATACAGCTAACAGTGTGTACACCTGGGGCATCACGATACAGCTAACAGTGTGTACACCTGGGGCATCACAATACAGCTAACAGTGTGTACACCTGGGGCATCACAATACAGCTAACAGTGTGTACACCTGGGGCATCACAACACAGCTAACAGTGTGTACACCTGGGGCATCACAATACAGCTAACAGTGTGTACACCTGGGGCATCACGATACAGCTAACAGTGTGTACACCTGGGGCATCACAATACAGCTAACAGTGTGTACACCTGGGGCATCACAACACAGCTAACAGTGTGTACACCTGGGGCATCACGATACAGCTAACAGTGTGTACACCTGGGGCATCACAACACAGCTAACAGTGTGTACACCTGGGGCATCACAATACAGCTAACAGTGTGTACACCTGGGGCATCACAACACAGCTAACAGTGTGTACACCTGGGGCATCACGATACAGCTAACAGTGTGTACACCTGGGGCATCACGATACAGCTAACACAGTGTGTACACCTGGGGCATCACGATACAGCTAACAGTGTGTACACCTGGGGCATCACGATACAGCTAACATAGTGTGTACACCTGGGGCATCACGATACAGCTAACAGTGTGTACACCTGGGGCATCACGATACAGCTAACACAGTGTGTACACCTGGGGCATCACGATACAGCTAACAGTGTGTACACCTGGGGCATCACGATACAGCTAACAGTGTGTACACCTGGGGCATCACAACACAGCTAACATAATGCGTACACCTGGGGCATCACGATACAGCTAACAGTGTGTACACCTGGGGCATCACAACACAGCTAACATAATGCGTACACCTGGGGCATCACGATACAGCTAACACAGTGTGTACACCTGGGGCATCACGATACAGTTAACAGTGTGTACACCTGGGGCATCACAACACAGCTAACATAATGCGTACACCTGGGGCATCACGATACAGCTAACAGTGTGTACACCTGGGGCATCACGATACAGCTAACAGTGTGTACACCTGGGACATCACGACACAGCTAACAGTGTGTACACCTGGGACATCACGACACAGCTAACAGTGTGTACACCTGGGACATCACAACACAGCTAACAGTGTGTACACCTGGGACATCACAGCACAGCTAACAGTGTGTACACCTGGGACATCACAGACACAGCTAACAGTGTGTACACCTGGGACATCACGACACAGCTAACAGTGTGTACACCTGGGACATCACAGCACAGCTAACAGTGTGTACACCTGGGACATCACGACACAGCTAACAGTGTGTACACCTGGGACATCACGACACAGCTAACAGTGTGTACACCTGGGACATCACGACACAGCTAACAGTGTGTACACCTGGGACATCACAGCACAGCTAACAGTGTGTACACCTGGGACATCACGACACAGCTAACAGTGTGTACACCTGGGACATCACGACACAGCTAACAGTGTGTACACCTGGGACATCACGATACAGCTAACAGTGTGTACACCTGGGGCATCACGATACAGCTAACACAGTGTGTACACCTGGGGCATCACAACACAGCTAACATAATGCGTACACCTGGGGCATCACGATACAGCTAACAGTGTGTACACCTGGGCATCACAACACAGCTAACAGTGTGTACACCTGGGGCATCACGATACAGCTAACACAGTGTGTACACCTGGGGCATCACAACACAGCTAACAGTGTGTACACCTGGGGCATCACGATACAGCTAACAGTGTGTACACCTGGGCATCACAACACAGCTAACATATGCGTACACCTGGGGCATCACGATACAGCTAACAGTGTGTACACCTGGGCATCACGATACAGCTAACAGTGTGTACACCTGGGGCATCACGATACAGCTAACAGTGTGTACACCTGGGGCATCACGATACAGCTAACAGTGTGTACACCTGGGGCATCACAACACAGCTAACAGTGTGTACACCTGGGGCATCGCAATACAGCTAACAGAATGCGTACACCTGGGGCATCACAACACAGCTAACAGTGTGCACACCTGGGACATCACGACACAGCTAACACAGACAGTGTGTTGGTAATGTGGGTTGGGACAGAAAAATAATAACACAGTACCAAATAAAATAACCACATGCAGAGATAAAGGGAATGCAGTTGGTGTTAACACAGTATTAAGTACAATGTGTCATCCACCGTGTTCAGGGACTGCAGTCACCGGTGGACAGAAGGGGTAAGGGGGAGTGTGCAAAATACTGCAGGACTTAAAGAGATGAGAAATAACAACAGATGTGATGCAAAGTACACGGATCAGTCTGCATGTTTTGGCTCCTTGAAAAACACAACAACCTGTAACTCTCCTGATACATTGTGTTGACCGTCCTGGTCTCTACACATGCTGGGGACCAGAGGCGTCAGGAAAAATGAAGAACAAAGAAAACGGGGAGTGGGGGGGGGGGGGGGGGGGGGGGGGGACGTATCACAGTCAGTGCCGGTGACGACTCTGCTGATGTCTCCTGTACCGCCACCTTTTCATCAAATAGTCAGGTGTTTGATCAGCTGGCGGTCAGAGGGCGGCATGGCACCAGGGTCATAGGTCGCCAGCTCTCCTATCTCCCCCTCCGCTTCCCGCGGAGTGCTGTCCACTTTGACTGTTTCCCACTGAACATAATAGTTCTCGAAACGGGCTGCTGCTCTGATCGCATTTGCTTGGCATGATGGGGGGTTTAATCAGCAGTGTTATGATTCCATATTAAACTGCCTAACTCCAGATGGGGTCTTACTAACGTGTAGTGCGCATCTCTCTTAGTCGTAGTCTACCAGCTGGTGGTTTTTTGTTTACTGTAACATTTCACCGAAACATGATAACAAATTCGTATAATTCTGAAAGATACAAATGTTTCACCAAGACACCCCTCAAAACAGAAAGCCACGGACAAATAAGTAATGAATGACCACCGTTCTCATCAAGGAAACTGAGACATCGCTGATGCATTGAATTGATGACTCGGCGAATAACGACTTACTATTGTCTGCAGTTTCATTCAAAAGATTTAATGTACTGGTTCATAACCTTTTTTGAAGTCTGAATAATCAATGCCAGAATGATAGTAACAGGACATACTTATATACTTATTGCTTTTTTTAAGTTCCCACCATGTTTCAGGCATCTTTTCAAAATGCGTTATGCTTGTAAATCTGTGTGCAGAGTTTGGTGGAGTGTACCAGGATACCGATTACATGTTGCTGAACCCTGTAGAGGACTTACGTAATTACAGTGTTGTGATGGGAAAGACAATCCCAAACGTGAATTACTGCAACTGCATATTTATGGGAAAACCAGCAGCCGATTTTCTGAACGTTTGGTACGACTCCTATCGCACCTTCAACGACAAAGTATGGGCATTTCACTCCACAATTATGCCGTACCGGATTCATCAGAAAAGACCAGAACTGGCCTTCCACGAAGTCAACACTTTTGTGACTCCATACTTTGCGAATATCAGAAAACTTTTCTATAACAACTTTCTGAACTGGAAGCGATTGCACGGCCTACATTTGTACCCCCGTTTATTTCCACATTACTTCAGGAAACAGTTCGACCAACAAAACAGTTCTCTGGGACAGGTCACCAGACACATCTTGTTTGGAGACAATGAGGCATGTGTGTTTGACAGGCCACTGGATCGTGATGTTGTGAGAATGAACTCAACGCATCTGCCTATGTAATGTAAACAGAACTGTTTTAATAGCCTCATTGTCGTGTGTCCATGTCTTGCACAAGTCAGTTTACTTACAACATGAACCACAAAGAACGATTCTAAAGATACTGGGTTTGTTGCAATGAACCTTTTATTTACCTGTGTGCCAGCTGAATCGGTAGCATATGCAGCATTGACTTGAAGTTGTGTACCTTGTAAATGGAGTGATTTACAACTCTTTATTGTTGTTTCATTACAATGTATGATTTCACACAAAACGTCCTTTCACTTTCCAGAGTTACATGTTGAACAGATGTTTTTTTTAGTTTGATTTCACCCCCACAGAAGTGTTTACTATTCTATTCATTTATCCATTGGCATAGTTTCCCCAGAGAACGTTCAGTTCTTTCAGGTATGGGTACAGGTTATGCGTGAACTCTGTGATATCCGTGTTGGACAGCATGAGTCACAAACAGCCGATCCTTAATGTTGTCGAAAAGGAACAGCGGTTAGGGAAGTGTGTTCGGGTTATTTGCTTATTTTCATTTCATTTGTATCGTAAATGTAAAAATTATCATACTGAATATTTTCCTTTTATATGAATGATGTTTTTTCACATCACCGTAACATGTTCTTGTTTTTCCGGGGTTTTTTTGTTTGTTTTTTCTTACCTGATTGTTTTCTTTTCACATGATAATTTACATACGCATTGTGATCAAGGAAGGGTGTGCCAGTTGCTCATTCATTTTTTGATTCGATATTTGTTGATGGGTAGTTGTCTCTTAACTAAATGTTATAATCATAACTATTTGATGTCAATAATGCCAAGATTTAAACTTAAGGAGGAAGTGGGGTGTCTTGGTATTTCGATTTTTCTTTCTTTGATGTGTGTATTCTTTGATTGGGGAGGGATGCGGTGTGATTTGAAATGCAGAACGGACCTCCGGGCCGCTCCTCCCTTCAGGAAGTGGTCTCATTTGCTGATTTTGAAATGTGTGATAAAAGTAATGTGGTAGTTTTGTTGTTGTTGGTGTTGGTTTTGTTGTTTTTCCCCCCAGATATTTGTTTGTGTGTAAATATTATTTTAAAGTGACATATTTAAATCAACATACAACATTTTGATTTCTTTCCAGTTTAGATTGTTGACATTGGGTGTTGTTTTGACTCACTTGTTTTCTATGTGGAAAGATTCATTGCTTCACTCCTCGTCTGAGATGTGTGATTAGCCTGCTGGCATCTTTGCTGTCTAGCGTGCCAATAGTTATGAATGTTTTTGTCTGGTGGGTGAAGTTGTGTCTTCATTGCAGTTATTTTCATTATCATTATGAGTGGTCAGATTTCAGGACATGTCAACAGATAGAAATGTATGAAAATGTACACCCGCGTCTGCCATGTGCAGCACGGGGTAAACAGGGAACAAGTGGGGTTTTTTTTGTTTGTTTGTTTGTTTTTTGTTGTTTTTTTGTTTTGTTTTGTTTTTTGGTTTTTTTTGGTGGTGGTGGTGGTGGGGGGTTCACAGCTAAATGGGCTTGTGAACAGATCAATCTTTTTTTCTCTCTTTTTTTACCGTTCTTTTCTGCAACACACGCGCACACACACACGCACGCACACACACGACACACACACAAATGTTTGCATCCAACCCTTCAAGAACGCGCGCATCTTAATAACACGTAGCAAGTGCAGTCATAGCAAGACTAAAATATGTGCTCCTCCGTTCCATCACTTGGTAAACTATTTGAGGTCAATAATGCCAAGATTAAAACTTAAGGAGGAAGTGGGGTGTCATGGTGTTTCGATTTTTTCTTTCTTTGATGTGTGTATTCTTTGATTGGGGAGGGATGCGGTGTGATTTGAAATGCAGAACGGACCTCCGGGTTATACGCACGCACTCACTCATTTATTTATGTAAGCTTATCTATTATTTATTCCCCCTTTTTTATTCTTTTTTCTCTTTTTTTTCTTTTCTCAAGGCCTGACTAAGCGCGTTGGGTTACGCTGCTGGTCAGGCATCTGCTTGGCAGATGTGGTGTAGCGTATATGGTTTTGTCCGAACGCAGTGACGCCTCCTTGAGCTACTGAAACTGAAACTGAAACTCACTCACGCATGCACAGCCACTCATACACACTTCCCCACTCGCGCGCGCACACACACACACACACACACACACACACACACACACACACACACGCACGCACGCACGTACGCATACATGCGGGCTACTTGATGTGTTTAGATGATCGGAGGATAAATGCTTTGAGGTGCAGAATGCTGATCTCTGTGGGACCTACCGACCTCTCATCACAACATACAAGAGGTGGTTTCACTGTAATCATGTTTCACTGTACCAGATGATGTCTTGATTCCTTTTTGGTTCTTTTTCAGTTTGGATTGTTGGTATTTGGTGGATTTTTTCTGTGTTGACTCCCTTCAGCCCCCACCCCCCACTCCCCGAAACTTGGGATTCATAGTGTCCCCATTTTCTGTGGAAGGGGAAAAGGGAAGGGGAAAAAAGGAAAAGGTAAGGGGAAAAGAAAAAAAAATGTGCTGGAAGTTTCCTCCCCACCTCGCCCCCCCACCCCCCTCCCCCACAAGTGAGTTTTGCCTGAAGGTCAATGTCAGAGGCATGTCAACAGTTGGAAATGTGTGAACCTGTACATCCCAGGTCCGCCATGTGTGGCACGGGATGGACAGTGAACATGTGTTTTGTGCCCAGCTGGATGGATTGCGGACAGATTGATGGAACCTGTTTCGGTTTCCTGCACGCCCACACCTACACACACACATCCCCCTTCCGCATCCCTCCCCACCTCCTGCCCCCCACCTCCCACACACATACATACACGCAAACCTCTTTTATTCTCTTTTTTTTATTTTTTTTTTTTTTCTCTTTTGTAAGCTCCTGTCCATGCTTTAAAAGAATTTTGTCTAAAATTATGGACTGCACTTTTTGCTCGAGAGCGAAAGTCCAGATTATCAGACTTTTTGATTGTTTTTCTTTTTTTTTCCCCCTTCAGTCCTCTGTGTTATTGCTGTAATGTTTTGTTTTTTGTTTTATATGTATGTGTACTTTCTGTTGAACATTATTACGTGGAATAACTATTGTGTTCTTTGTTTATTTTTATGTTTGATTTGGAACCATTCTGTTGTTTTGTTGTTGTTTTTTTATGTTCGATTTTGATAAAAACAGACAGGGTTTATCAGATCATGTACAGAGGGGTAGATATGAAATCTTTAGACTATAATTAATGTCTAGTCTTTCAATAATTTCAGCTAATGTTCAGGGCCTCGGTGACTTTAAAAAAAAAAAAAATAATGTCAATGTATTTCTTGCAAGATACCCACTTTGTAAGTAAACAAGAGAGACAGATTAGAGCTGAATGGGGATATGAATGCTTTTTTGCATCATATACATCACAATCAAGAGGTGTAGCAATTCTGTTTAATAATAATTTTGATTTCAAAGTAAAAAAATATAATTAAGGATGTTCATGGGAACTATCTGATCATATCAATTCAAACTATGGAAAGAGATATCACACTGGTAAATATTTATGGTCCGAATAGGGATAATCCTCAGTTTTATGTAGAATTAAGTAATAAGATTAAAGAACTGGAATCCGAAATAATAGTAATTGGAGGGGACTGGAATCTAGTTTTGAATCCACCATTAGATTACAGTAATTAAAAACATGTTAATAATCCTAAGGCACAAGCAGAAGTTATTGAATTGACAGGTGATCTAGAACTGGTAGATATATGGCGGGAAATAAATCCAGAAATACTTAGATTTACATGGAGAAGATTAAATCCACTGCAGCAAGCTAGATTAGACTTTTTCTTAATTTCCGAAAATTCACTAGCTAATGTAAAAGATGTAGACATTTTGTTTGGTTATAGGAGTGATCATTCTTTTATTTCAATAAAGTTTGAGTTTAGAAAAGATACTAGATCAAGGAATTTTTGGAAATTCAACTCATCACTTTTAAAAGATAAAGGATATGTAGATACGATAAATAATACAATTGAAAACATAAAAGAGCAGTATGCTGCACTAGTATATAATAGATCAGAAATATGTAATATTCCCATAGAACATTTACAATTTACCACATCGGACCAGTTATTCTTAGATACCTTGATAATGGAAATAAGGAAAAAATCAATAGAGTATAGTTCTAGAAAGAAGAAAAAGGACACACAAGCAGAAAAGCAACTTGAAGAAGAAATTACAAGCTTAGAAAGTAAAAGTTGTAAATCAGAGGAAGATTTACAGCAAATACAAGAGAAGAAGAATAGTTTAACTACACTTAGAAAAACTAAAATACAAGGAATATTGTTAAGAAGCAAAGCTAGATGGGCAGCGGAAGGAGAAAAAGTATCAAAATATTTTTGTAACCTTGAAAAGAGACATTATGTTAGCAAACAAATGTTTAAACTAGTATCTAAGAATGGTAGAAATTTAGATAAGATAGAAGACATGCTGCAAGAAACGAAAGAGTATTACAACAAATTATATGAGGAGCGGGAAGTAAAAGATATTAAGTTAGAAAAGTACGTTAATAATTCGCCTAAACTAACAGAGGCAGAAGCCAACTCGATAGAAGGTAAATTAACTTTGAAAGAGGCCTCACTAGCACTAAAAAACATGACAAATGGTAAAAGCCCAGGCACAGATGGAATGACAGATGATTTCTTTAATTTTTTCTGGAAACAGATAGGTGGTTTTGTTGTACGATCTTTAAATGAAGGGTTTGAGAAAAAAAAGTTGTCCATTACACAAAGAGAAGGTATCATAATTTGCCTACCAAAAGGAGATAAACCCAGAGAATATCTTAAAAACTGGCATCCAATATCACTGTTAAACGTAACTTATAAAATTGGCTCTACTTGCATCGCAAATAGAATGAAAACAGTCCTGGATAAACTTATTAATGAAGATCAAACGGGTTTTGTGTCTGGCAGATATATATGAGATAATCTAAGGCTTATTTGTGATATAATCTATTACTTGAAGGAAAAAAATCTACCAGGACTACTAGTTTCAATAGACTTTGAGAAGGCTTTTGATTCAGTTAGTTGGAAATATATGCATACAGTTTTAAAACATTTGGGTTTTGGTGAGGATATTCGTAGATGGGTAGAAGCATTCTACACCAATATGAAATCCTCAGTAATAGTTAATGCTAAAGTATCTACAAGTATACAGATTGAACGAGGCTGTAGACAGGGAGACCCACTCTCACCCTACTTGTTTATTTTGTGCACAGAGATAATGGCTTGCAAAATTCCTCAAAATACAAACATAAAAGGTATTAAGATATCAGAGGTAGAATTTAAGATTAGCCAGTTTGCCGATGATACGTCTTATTTTTTAGAGGGTGACAAAAAATCATATGGAGAACTGATCAAAGAACTAGAAGATTTTGAAACGGTTTCACAGACTCAAATTAAATCACGAAAAAACATGCAATGTATGGCTGGGAAATAAGTGTAATTGTGATACAGTTTATTTATCAAATTTGAAAATGAATTGGAATCCACCACAGTTTAAAATCCTAGGGCTCTGGTTTACTAACGATTTGCGTAATATAATAGATTTAAATATAACTGATAAGTTCAATGAAACAAAAAAACTGTTTAACGTATGGATAAAAAGACCAATTACACCTCTAGGAAGAGTAGCTGTTCTTAAGTCGATTATCTTGTCAAAATTAATTTATTTATGGATTATGCTTCCAAATCCACCAGATAACAGTATTCAAGAATTGCAAAAAATGTGTTTTAATTTTGTATGGGATAAAAAGAAGGACAAAGTTAAAAGATCAGTGGCAGTGCACAGTGTACAAAACGGGGGTATAAATATTCCACATATTCTATCATTCATAAAATCTTTAAAACTCACATGATTGAAAAAATGCTACAATATGTCGTATCGTCCAAAATGGAAAACTATATTATCAAAAGAATGTCCAGAAGTTGAAATGTTACAAGAATATGGCCCAATAGTTCTTACAGTTGGAGGACGTATAATAAACCCCTTTTGGAAAGATGTGTTTCGTAGCTACACAGAATTTTATGACAAAACTGATATACATGTTAAGCAAGATATTCTGATGGAACCTTTGTTTTTTAATAACAAATTTAAGATTGATGGTAAAGTCTTGTATTTTGAAGACTGGGTCAGAAAAGATGTTTATTATGTGAAAGACATTGTGAAAGGGAATGGACATTTTTTCAATATTCAAGAATTCCAAGATAAATTGAAAATCGAGTCCCAATGTTAGAATACTTCGGTTGTGTTAATTCAGTTAAAAGTTTTTTTTAAGAGAAAAGAACATAACATTTGAAAACAATGATCACAATGGAATCAGCTTTAATAAAGCATACACTGCAATGATAAAGGCCCCAAGAGGAACGAAATGCTTCTACGAAATAATAATTGGAAAACCAGAAAAGCCAAATGCCTGTAAAAATTGGGACTTGAATTTTGAAAACAAGCTTGACTGGAAAAACATTTTTTTTCAATAAAAAAAACATGAAATAAAGTTAAAATGGTTCCAGATGAAAATTAATTATCATATTCTTGTGACAAATTCGGTTTTGATGAAGATGGGAATACTCCCACATAATATGTGTAATTTTTGTAAGGAAGAAAGAGATACAATTCGGCATTATTTATGGGAATGCAACCATGTACAACATTTTTGGAAGAAATTTGTGAAATATTTAAAAGAAAAGTGTTTACATTGTGATAGACTTAACCTGAATGACACACTGGTGCTTTTTGGACATAACAAAATGAAAACTGATGAATGTTTCTCATACATTTTATTGGTAGCTAAATTCTATGTATACAAAACCAACATTACAAATGTTCAAAAAAGACCTCAAACAGGCATATGAAGTAGACAAGTATGCCTTCAACATAACTATGGAATATAACAAGTTTGTGGAAAAATGGGCACTTTATAACTGTTTGATACAAGATTAAGCTACACAATGCTACCTTGGAATTTTGCCATTGAACTTATATTGTTTTGCTGTTATAGATTTGTCAGTACTTAGAACTTAATTACGAGGGTCATTCAATAAATAAGGTGAATATTTCGGTATAAGGACTTCTAATACAGATAGAAGCTTACTTTTTTTCTTTTTTTTTCTTTTTTTTGTTTTACTTCTTTTTCACAGGGATTTAATTTGTTTTGCAGATTAAAAAAAACTTTGAGTTTTGGCGATTAACAAAGATGGCCGACCAAGAAGCATGCTCCAGGATTGAACAGTGGTCAGTTATCAAGTTTTTGGTTGCTGAAGGGTGCAAACCATTTGAAATTCATAGGAGAATGTCAACTGTGTATGGTGCCACATGTTTCAGCCGAAAAAATGTCTACAAGTGGGCTAAATTGTTTAAAGAAGGCCTACAGAAGTGAGGTCTCCTGAGGTGATCGAATCAGTCAATGACCTCATTCAGTCTGATAGAAGGGTGACAGTGGATGACATTGCAAGGACTTTGAGCTTATCTGTTGGGACAGCACACAAAATTGTCCATGATGACCTTGGCTACTCGAAGGTCAGCTGCCGGTGGGTGCCGAAGATGCAAGGCCTCACACAGCAGCCCGAACGGTGCAGACCATCAACGAGCTGGGCTGGGAACTGCTCCCTCATCCCCCTTACAGCCCAGACCTTGCCCCTTCAGACTTTCACCTGTTTGGTCCCTTGAAAGCGTTCACGAGAGGCACGAAGTTTGAAAGTGACGATGAAGTCAAAAGTGTTGTGAGCGACTGGCTGAGACATCAGTCCAAAGATTTTTACGCTGAGGGAATACGGAAGCTTGTGCACAGATGGGAAAAGTGTGTGACAGTGCTGGGAGACTACGTTGAAAAAGAAAAAAAAAAAAAAAAAAAAAAAAAAAAGTAAGCTTCTATCTGTATTAGAAGTCCTTATACCGAAAAATTCACCTTATTTATTGAATGACCCTCGTATATGCTTACCATATACTTTCTAATGCACAAAACATAAATTCTGTATCAGTAAACCTTTGTCTGAATAAAAAGAATGTTGAAAAAAAAATGTTATAATCATCTTACTGAATATTTTCCTTTTTCTATAATGATTGAAATGTACACACACACGTGCATGCGCGTGCACACGGGCACACACACACAAACACACACACGCGCGCATGCACACACATATGTACACACGCACATGTGTGTGTGTGTGTGTGCGCGCGCACACACACACACACACACACACACACAACACACACACACACACACAAACACACACAACACACACACACAATTACAGTTCTTTCACTCTATCTTAAAATGTAATATCATCTTACCAGAATGTTTTTTTTTTTCTTTTTACATGATAGTAGTGATCAGAGGAGGATGTGTCAGTTACTCGTTTTTCACTTTGATATTTGCTGGCGGGCATTCTGGGTGAGCTGAAAGAGAATTTTCTCTTTGGGTTGAAGCAGGCATTAAAGTATTTTGAACTGAATTGAACTGAATTGAATTAAAGAAAATATTTTACACATTCCATAAGTCGTCAGTTTCGGGACAGGCCTTTCTTTTATCTTGCTTGATTTTCCATTCCCTAAAAGCTGGAGTATTTCTGTCTGTTTCAAAAACTGTTTTGAATCTTCTGGAAGGTTTACAAATAAGTCACCTGAGAAAGGATGAATGTTTTCATTGCAGTAATTTTATCAAAAGCGTCTAAGATTCCTTCTGTCCCTTTATATATATATATATATATATATATATATATATATATATATATATATATTACAATTGTTATGATATAAGATTCTATTAACGTCACTCGAAAATGTTTCGAAGAGCCATAAAACTTTTTTTTTATATTATGTGTCTATCTATCTATCTATCTACTTTTTTTTAGATGCTACTTAACCAAACTAGTTGGGTTTTATGGTTGTTAACATTGAAACTTGACATTTAGAAAAAAAATATCTAGTGCACTTTATTATTCTGTCTGTGATATTCTAGATCAATTAGGATAATAAAACTCCAGTGGTTCCTTCCTCAATACCTTTTACATCTCTGTATTGCTAATCATGAATGAAAACATTCCAGCACATTTCTGCAGAGGGAGAGAGGGTAAACTTCTCTACAATTTTTTTTTAAATGTTGAACCTGTTAGAATACTAAATATTGACCACAAATACATGAAATGATTATGTAGAAAAATCTCAGCCATTGTATAGCACCTGGCGCCTGTATTGTAAAGCACCTAAATTGAGAGAAATGTAAACAAAACACCATGACACCCTGCCAAACGTGTGTGTGTGTGTGTGTGTGTGTGTGTGTGTGTGTGTTTAAATCAACAAGCATTAATAACCCAGGAACATGTGCTTTTTCAGCATGAACCATGGCATCATAAATTTAACTTATGCTTTCACCAATGTAAAGCCCTGAATCTTTTTACAACTATTTATACGTCTTTACAGTACAGTTTGCAATCTTGCAGAAATTTAAAAAAAACCCAAACTCTGGTCAGTGAAGTACCATCGTGTGCATACACAAAAAAGACCAAAAATCGAAAAGAAAAAAAAAGAAGAAAAACCTGCTGTTTCGCACGTTCTGTCTCTCTCGATCGCCTTTGTTCCTCGAAATTTCAGAGAGCCAATCAACTTCGAGAATACAGAGCATGTGACGCGCCTCTGTAAGTCATGTCATCACGGAACTCTCCAGCGGCCTGTTACCGCTACATAACACAGGCAAGCGACCCTCCAGCCTCGCTCTGCAAAGGGGTGTTAACTGCGACTGCTGAATTTCAAACAACGATTGCTCCCTGTCATTTCCAAGTCGACACACCTTGACCACAAGAAGGAATGAGAAAACAGAATCTCCCTGTGCAGCAGCGTTCGCGCCGGTCTATCGGTCAGTGGCCTTCTTTCTTACTTACAGTTGGCTAACTTCAGCAGTGGGGGGGATGGGGGAAGGGGGGGGGGGGGAACCCATGAGGGGACATAACTCTGATTAGCTTCGCTGTGAAGGAGACAGGGTGTGTTAAGCAGACGATAAATCTCACCAGCCCAGAAGCAGCAGTCGTCAGTCTTCTTTGAGAGTGACAATACATACATGCATACATACATACATACATACATTCATACATACATACATACTTTTTTGACTTGTTGCATTCAATATCAGTTATTTAGCTTGTTTGATTAACGATTTCTCTTTTACAAAGTCCATTAAGTAATTTTCTGTAGTTGTATTTACATTAAATTTTTTGTTTCAAATTCCCCTCCCCCTCCCCCCCCCCCCCCCCCCGCCCCCCCATTCATTAGGTTTCCCCCAACTCACAATTCATGCCCCCCCTCTCCTTTTCTAAACGATAATACTCAAATGTGTACATTAATACTCTAACAATACCACCGATATGTGTGACGGGGAATTACGTACAAGTGAAGTGATGGCTTAGAGGTAACGCGTCAGCCTAGGAAGCGAGAAAATCTGAGCGCGCTGGTTCGAATCACGGCTCAGCCGCCGATATTTTCTCCCCCTCCACTAGACCTTGAGTGGTGGTCTGGACGCTAGTCATTCGGATGAAACGATAAACCGAGGTCCTATGTGCAGCATGCTCTTAGCGCTCGTAAAAGAACCCACGGCAACAAAAGGGTTGTTCCTGGCAAAATTCTGTAGAAAAATCCACTTCGATAGGAAAAACAAATAAAACTGCATGCAGGAATTTTTTTTTAATGGGTGGCACTGTAGTGAAGCGACGCGCTCTCCCTGGGGAGAGCAGCCCAAATTTCACACAGAGAAATCTGTTGTGAAAAATACAAATACAAATATAATCTTGCTCCTTTTCAAAGCAGTTAACTGGCATCACATGTTCCAGCTGAAATGCTTTCCATAGGATTAAAGCTAGCAACCTTTAAAAGGTTCACTTACCTGGTATCCATCGTCAGCAAAAACATAAGCATACAATCCAGAAATCCAGAAGGGTATCGAAACACCGTGAGTCCAGTGTAAGACCTGTATGGAAGGACCTCAGCATCTCTAAGAAACATAAGAACAGACTCCTGCGTGCACTGGTATTTTTCATCTTCTTGAACGCACGTCGCACACGGACCGTCACGACAGATTCGGCTTCTGTTTCACGTTCAGGTTCAAGGAGGTGTCAAACCGTGTGGATTTATCCATATACGCACATCTGCTGAAAAAAGGCAGATGGCTGATATACGCATGAACGAAACCCGCTGATCAGGCCTTGAGAGCCTGCTATATGTTCGTGTAATGAATAAAATGATAAAACAAGGAATATACCAATAGGTAAATGAATAAACTGATAGATAAAGAATTGATTAATTAATTGAAATTATTTAAAAGAAAAAACGTACACACCAACACGCGCGCGCACACTGACAGCAGTGTGCAAATACACACACAAACACACACACACACACACACACACACACACACTTAAATACATACATACATACATACATAGAGAGAGAGAACAAAGATGTTACCATTTGCAGTCTCACAGACACCAACGCCCAACCCTCAACCATCAGTCATGGTGTCAGTCAGAATTATGGCATGTTGATTTGAAGGCACACGCATCGTTGCCAACTTCTTGACAGCATGTGTCACTGTTTCAACTTCCATTGTCAGACTGGATGTTGTGACTTTGTACACGGCATTGTCTTCTCTGATTTTTTGCCCCTTTGCTAAAACGTTCATTCAAGATACTGTTGAGTGGGGGAGGCTGAGAAAGAAACGATAGACAAACAACACTGTAGAATGGACTGGAGAACCCTTTGCACTGACCCAGGCTTTGGCACATAACCGACAGACCTGGATGAATGTTGTGAACAGTTCCTCAGTGCCTCGCCTAAGTGATTCTTCAAAGAGTAAAGGGAGCAGAAGAAGAAGAAGGAGGAGGAAATAACTCGTCTAAAATAACTCGTCCATTCTCTCATTCTTGTCTGTCAGTCTGTATACAGCGTTACGTTCTACGACGGGAGGTAATTGCTTCAAGGCAGAAAAGATAAATAACCGTAGACGATTCAATTAATCAGCGGAAGGGAGTCTTTACGAGGCGAGTGGCATATGGAAGAAATGGCTTGGCAAATCGTTAGCGGGTAACAGCTATGTGGGGGGAAAAAAGTATCTCATCGGGCTTTCTGTTGCGAAAGAAGAACTGTTTGATGCGATTTTGCAGTATCGCATGATGATCATTCAGTATTAGAAAAGAATGGAAAAACTGACATGACATGTTTTTGGTTTTGTTTCTCTTCACCCAAATGAACACACACACACATATATATATATAACACGTGTCTGTGTGTGTGTGTGTGCGTATGTACGAGCACAGATATGTGTGTGTGTGTGCACACATACCTGCATATATACTGTTGGTGGATACACTGTGAAGACATGAATGTTCCTGCTGTTGGGCCAGTGCCTTTTTGATCCAAGTGACAAACAAACCATTCCTTGACACATAATTGATATGGAAGAAAAATATCACTGGTGACGGTTTCCCTTTCACAGTCCGGGAGGCCTGCTCAGCACAATGCGTTTAAGGGAAGGTCTGGCATCTGATTGTTTAACCCGGTGTTCGGTTGTCTGTGTGTGTGGTAAACTTTAACATTGCCATTTTCTCTGCAAGTACTTTGTCAGTTGACACCAAATTTGGCATAAAAATAGGAAACATTCAGTTCTTTCCAGTCATCTTGTTTAAAACAATATTACACCTTTGGGATGGGCACAAAAAATATATAAAAAGAAGCCAAATTATATGCAGACTGCATTTACTGTTATATTTATTTATTTATTTTTTATTCTCTAAGCTTGGCACTTTGATCTGATATTCTAACACAACAACAAGAGCAGTCATTATTATCATTTTTTGTTCAAACAGGAACTTCTTTTGCTCAGCATGGAAGTTATATTTATTTTGCAAACGTTTTGGTGCAGATAGTAAAAAAGGGAAATTAATCTGTAATTAATGCTAGGGGACTTAATTTGCTTTAAACTGATCTGTCTCATCTTAAACATTACATTTGAAATTATATTCAATACATAAAAAAGCTTGTGTGTTTTACTCTCAGTGTACAGGGCTTTCACTGTGTTCATTCGCCCAAGTGTTGTTGTTTTTTCGGAAAATACTAAAATCAATATGACGAGTGGACTTTATAGATCTATTGGCTGAGCCCTGAAGGTCATGGGCAAAAATCAGTTGCGTACACATATTTATACACATTCAAAGCGCGTGCTCATATTCTTCGAGAACGCGAACTACGCCATTTTCATTCAAGTTGTTGACCTGCCCGTTCAATCCTATATTCAATACACAATACACGATAACATGTGATGGAAAGTTGGAGAAGGAGACCGTTAAATATTTATTCAGAGAAAGATTTGTGAACGCCTCATCACTTACTATATTATGCCCCAAACTGCCATAAAAATATCCACAGAATCAGTAGGAATTCATAGTTAAAAATAATAAACCATGTGAGTTAATACCCTTGAATTGATGAAACGTAAAAATGTCCTGTCTTGACTTTTCTCAAAATGAAGTCCTTTTCACTTCATAAGACGTTTAGAAGTACTTGTACTTGGCTCTACGTGTCATTAGTTTAACAAAATACTAAATTTTCATATCAACTTTAAAACTATAAAACTAGAATGAACATAAAAGAGAAATTGAATCGACCGTGTCAACCAGGTGTAACTAACTGAAACTTGTACATCTATATAGATCCAGAGAAATCGTGTAAATGTTGCAGTGTGATTGCGGCGATAGCCACGTCAGCTTTACCGCGGACTTAAAAAGAATTTTTAATTGCCCTTAAAGTTTTTTTGAATGTCCAAGATACACCAGAATAATATGATTTAAACAGCGTTCTCACCGCGAATACCACAATCGATTTATCGCCCTTTAAAAAAGCATGTTTAAATATTATATTTTTGAACGTCACTTAAGTGTAATGGGCAAGACAGTTTCATCTCACCCGAAAACGCGGAGTTCGAATCTGCCGTTAGGACTTTTTTTTTTCCTTTTTCTTTTAACCCAAAGCTTTATAATAACAAATACAGAACACATTTTAACGATTAGATTTTTTAAAAAGTGTATCACAAGTGTTTCTTGAAGGCCTTGCCTCTCTTGTTGTTTTTGTTGTTGTTGCTGTTGTTGTTGTTCCAGCTGAGTCCGGAACAGACCTGACTTGAACACCCGTTAGAACAGTCGCGATCCTCTGCCGAGTTTCACCAAAACTACAAAAACAAGAGAGGCAAGGCCTTCAAGACACATTTGTGATACACTTGACGGACATAGTACTTCCAGAGAAAATGGCAAAGTTAAAGTTTAACACACACACACACACACACACACACACACACACACACACATATCCGAACACCGGGTTATAACATAGACTCACTTTGTTTACACAAGTGAATAAAAAAGGCGAGTTTTCTCTCTCTCTCTCTCTCTCTCTCTCTCTCTCGCTCGCGATGTTGTGTCTCTCAGTTTGACGCTGTGTTATACTCGTACATTATACATGTATTAAGTATTAAGTATAACTACATTTATATGCGTACATGTTTGTGTGTCTCTTAGAACAACGGCAGATGTGCAAGTCGGCCAAAGTGCTAATATCTTCACCGTTGGAAAATAAAGATTCATCCATTCATTCATTCATTCTGTCTCTCTGTGCGTGCATGCTTGTTTGTTCACTTCCGTGTGGAGAGTGAGAGGAGGGTGGTTTTACGAATAAATATCTGATAATCCAAGCATTCTCGGATCCATACTCAAATAGATATACTTCATCTTCGCATTACGTGCCCAGTTTCCCTTTATAATCTGTAAAAGCATTGAAGGCTATTATGGTTTTTGTGGTAGCCAACTTTCATCCGTACATTTTGTATTTAAAACCAGTATTTTCTGTACAAAGTTACTGTTCACATTCCAATGTCTTATCAGTTTCGTCGCAACCTTCAGTGTTTGAAGATCCCTCTCTGGTACTTTTAAGGACAATCAACAAACGCTTTCTATATTTAAGGAAGAGACAGAACTCATGTTCGATTCCTTGGATCCCAGGATCATTGAGGAGAAGGTCCTTAGCGACAAGCCCTCTGGTGGCTGTGGTACAAATTACTGTCTTGAGCTGTGCTGGTATGAATCTAGCCCTCATCATTTCTTTGCTTGTCCGATTGATGCCATGTTTTGTTTTAAACTTTTCTTTGTCAGTTTTGGCACCACAAGCTGCCCGCTAGTCTCATGTGAAAGCATAACTCCTGACGATTGAAGAAAACAAATCGATGTACGTACGCCTACCTCTTTTTTTTTCTTTTTTTTTCCATGGTTTGTATATTGCACCTATCTGTCTTTCACGGCTAGATATACTCCTGTTCTCAACGATAGAGTTATTTTACATTTAAGTACATGAACCTTTGAGCCCAGCGCATGTGCAGTGCAGTGCAAATTATCTAATTGGTTTTGTAACCGAAAACAATTTCAGGCACTTTGATAACACAGTCAGACATTAGTAGAATAAGTTCCGAAGTTTCAGATGGTTAAAATGTTGCGCCACGTGGGCCATATCCGCAAACTTCAAGAACTAGCATACTTGTTTGAAAATAGAGAGAGGTCGCGGATAACGGTAAAGGTCTGTCTGTCTATTGCAAAGGGAGTCACCAATTCATATTCTCCACAGAATTGCATAAAGTGATAGTGGAACGGGAGGTAAAGCCTTCATGGCTCACGTGTGATTTCTGATTAACAAGAAGGAATGCGGCAGGGCTCACCATTAGAAATAATGAGGTGCTTATGCAGCCCACATCGAGCGGTATTTCATTATTTTACGATCATGATATAGATCTGTCAAAGTTTATAACTTTTCATGTCTACATGAATTATATACCACCGCTTTCTGACTTCGATAGTTCACAAACATAATTGCCAAACACACCTTTGGCCGCACACGATAATTACTTCGGACAAGTCTGTTTTTTTCGACAAATTGTGTTCAGTGGATCTGACATGAAATCGATCATGTCCTTTTCATGACTGAAGTCATAATGATCTGAGGTTTGTACACAACCAAAGTCAGTAACTGAAATGTATGAGCCAGTTTTAGTTCTTTATCTTCAACACGACAAAAAAATAATAAATAAATAGAAAATAAAAAAAGCTGCAACCCAGTGTCGGAATTCGTGAAAAAGCACGCGTCAAAGTAACTCTTAAAGTGATTTTGATAGTTTTGCATCCGCCAAGAAATTTAATAATGGAAAAATCTTCAAATGCGCATTGAGTAGAACAAATCTTCATTTTGACGCTGAAATTTCTCCTTACAATGTTTTTGTCTGCCTTTCTTTATCGTGTGAACAGCTGACACACAAGGTGTTCACTGCCTCATGCCCGCACTTCTTTATCCCTTGTTTATTTGTTTGTTTCCTGTTTTTTTCTAGTTGTTGCCATTGCTGCTTCCTGTAAATAGGCCTATTGAGCCACCCTAACACCTAAACGAAACAACTTCTCGCGAGCTGTTCCACCACTCCAACACCTTTTTCTTTTAGATTGTTCACATAGAAATGGTAAATCCTTGTCGAAAGACGCAATTTAGATTTAAAGAATGACGCAGAGCGTTTTCTTATTGGATGCTGCCTACATACGCCATTCCATGAGCTGTTTCAATTGGGTGAAATTCGTGCTCTCTTCTAACCAATCGTTGCGCTTTATTACTGCTTGGAATGGGGTGGAGGGAGAGGATGGGGTGACTAGGTGGGTGTTGGTTGAAATGCGCGGTGTTCAATCCAAGTCCTGACTTATTAGTTCAGGAGAGTCGTGTTTGAAACGTAACGTCCACTTGAACTCTTCTGAAGGCACGATTCATCTTCCAGGGAATTAATGCCAACAACGCGAGGAAACAGTTATTTGTTGGTATTAGCAGGTATGTGCTCACCTCTCTCTCTCTCTCTCTCTCTCTCTCTCTCTCTCTCTCTCTCTCTCTTTAAACGATAATAAAATCACTGGAGTTGCCAGTTGCCTTTGTTGATTTTGCCAAAGCCTTTGATGGTCATATACCACACTCTTCGTCTGAAAAAGCTTAAACTATATGGCCTATCAAGTGACACACTATTACTTCTCTCTTCAGTACTGGATAAAAGAGAGCAGCTGGTGCTGGTCAATGGGCATAATGAAGTACAGTGTACTTCAGAGTTCTTTAACCGACACTATTTTCCATTTATGTTAACGATTTGCCTCTGTATTTAACAGCGCACTGTTAAATGTTTGCATATGACACGACCCTGCATGCTAGTTATTCAAAAAGGGGTGAAATATGCGCATCATTACAAACAAAAATCAATCAGTTTGTTGCATGGCCAGAGTTAAACCATATGAGCCTAAACCCACATAAAATATATGACGATAACCATCAGACAAAAGCGTCAGAACATCTCTGAACATTTCCAAGGCAGAAGTTACAGCCCTTAACAGAATCATAATAACTGCCACTAAGATTACCGGGGCTGATCTACCTTCTGTAGAAAAGATACTCAAAAAAGCAAAATCAATCAGCCAGGACGAATCACATCCAGCTTTTGGGATTTTCGAGATTCTCCCCTCTGGTCGACGGTACAGAAGTATAAGGACGAAAACCACTCGCTTCGCCAATAGCTTTTACCCCAAAGCAGTCAATGCCCTGAACAACCATCTACCTGAAGATCTAGTCATCAGCCCCATCCACATGTAATATGCCGCTTCTGTTCAAACGTGTGTGTGTGAGTTTGTGTGTGTGCGTGCGTGCATGTGTGTGTGTGTGTGTGTGTGTGTGTGCAGTGCGTGCATGTGTGAGTGTGCACAAGTTTTTATATTGAAATGCACTTGTATGTATTCTAATTTCTACTGTATCTGTGTTTGTGTATGATTTTCGATATATGTTCGTACCTTGTTATGCACTACCCCCCCACCCCCACCCCCAATATTCCTTGTGACCCCGGCACACTTGGTAATAAAGATATAGTCTAGTCTATTCTATATTTGTCTTCCCCTGTTCATCACTGGTAAAGGTATCGATGAAGTTCAGTTCCATAAAGTTTTAGGGTTAGTAAATGACAACAACCTGTCGTGGTCTGAGCATGTAAGAATGATATACAATACTCTCTGTAAAACATCTATCAGCTATCCAAAATCAAACATTGAATCATTGAATCTAGTATAAATTATGTATCCACTATTTGGGATCTCGCGAGCGAAAATATTCTCAATCTCTGAAAAGTCTATATTGCCGTGCTCTGAAATTAGTTTTACGAAAATCATCTTCTTTGTCCTTTATAGACTATACAATTCGGACATTATTCCGTTTAAATTGAGACTCAAGTGGAAAAAAGCAGTTTTCATGTTCAAAATATTATCTGGTTGTGCTCCACCATCAGATACTAGTTCCTTTCATTTTAATATCAATCACCATGTTCATAAGTTAATGCTGCCTCTTCCTGGAACTGATCTTTTTTAAATCCAGTCTCATGTATTCTGACGGTTTGCTCTGGATCAATATTCCATCATCTCTGCATGCCACCTCATTGAATAAATTTGATAAAAATGCATATCATTCTCATTTAATGAAAGAAGTTGCCGACACCTTTAAATAATTTTTTTCGAAATTCTTTCATCCTCTTGCTTGGTCTCTCTGTTTCAGTCTGTCTGCAACTACAGGCATTATTATTATATACATGTGAATGTTTACGTATGCATTTGTGTGTATCCGAATGTCCCGTGCGTATTTCATCATCGTCGTCATAATCATTATCAACTCTCTCTCTCTCTGTCTCTCTCTCTCTCTCTCTCTCTCTCTCTCTCTCTCTCTCTCATGTGAATGTTTATTTGTATACATTAATTTGTCATTAATACAAATATATGATTATGTACCTGTAAATGAGTGTGTTTGTGTATTTGAGTGTGTTTGAATGTCATGTTTGTATTTCTATGACCTTTGGTTATTTTGTGAATAGTTTGATTTTATTTCTCTTGCCCTGGGGGCTGGATGTGAAAAAAAGCATATATGCATGTTTATTCCACTTCCCTCATTAAAAAAAAGTTCGTTCGTTCTCTTATATGTTGTGGTCTAGATCCTCTACATGCCGATGTGTTCAAACTGTGCTCAGATGGTCTTCTTCCGCTTATCACAAAGATTGTAAACATTTCTTTGTCTACAGCTTCTTTTCCTGAAGATTCAAAACATTCCGTGGTCACACCCCCAAAATAATAAACCTGGTCTTGACAAAGAAATCCTTTAACAAAAAACTACAGACCTATTCAGAATTTACCCTATCAAAATTACTAGAAAGAGTCGTTCTTCGTCAGTCCATCAGTCATTTATCGTCTAATGACCTCCCGGAGGTGTTTCAGTCAGCAGACAGACAGAATCACATTACAGAAACAGCCCTCTCATACATTATTGTCTGCTCCATCTGTCTGCACACTTCAACGCATATTCTTCTCAACCGTTTTCATCACACTTTTTTGAACCTCCGGCACAACGCTCGATTGCTTTAAATCTTACCTCACCAGTCACACTCAAAGGGTGTTCATTTCCAGTTCTCATTCTATGTCTAGACCTCTTCCTGTTCGATATGGTGTTCGCTAAGGTTCAGTTCTTGGTCCGATACTATTTTAGTCTGTATACTCAGCCACTGTCCGACAGCATCAGACAACCATCAATGTGATTTTCACAAGTTTACAAATGACACCCAACTCACTAAAGCTTCTTCCCCAAATTCTTTTGCTATCCTCCGCAAAAACAACGAGATGTGCATCGTTGCTGTGAAGGAGTGGATGCTGACAAACAAGCTCAAACTTAATGACGTCAAGACAGAAGCCATACTTTATAGGTTCTGAGTCTGCACTTAGTCATATTTCAGACTATGCCTTGACTGTCTGCAGTGCTATCAACTTTCGACATTCTGGCAAAATCCTGGGTAGGGTTTTTTGTGTTTGTTTTGTTGTTGGTGGTGGTGGTGTTTGTTTCCTTCTTTTTTTTTCTTTGTGTGTGTGTGTGTGTGTGTGTGTGTGTGTGTGTGTGTGTGTTGTTGTTGTTGTTTTTTTTGGTTTTTGGGTTTTTTTTTTATTCAGATCTGTCCATGCATGCCTATATATGTAAAACTGCAAACTTCCAGCTGCAGCTTGGGAAATCCGTACCATTCGACCGTATTTAAGTAATTGAAGCAACCACTCAGCTTGTCTGTTTCTCGATCCTAAGTCACATTGACCACTGTAATTCACTATTTGCTGGTTTGCCTTCTGATTTATTGTCACGCCTTCAGATGATTTTGAATAATGGGTCAAGATCCATTTTCAAAAAGCCAAAAAAGGATCATGTTAACCCACTCTCACGTCAACTTCATTGTTTACCCATCCAGAACAGAACTCGATGGCTTGAAGGATCTCTCCTATATTATTTATCTTCTGTCCATTATACATACACCCCTTCCCGTTTTCTCAGGTGTTCTGTTAAAAAGCCTCTTTGAGTCCCCAAATCCTCTTCAGAGACATTTGGCCGAAGGGCCTTTCTGTATCAAACACCTTCTGTCTGGACTACTCTGCCTCCGGATCTCTGTCACTTTCCAACGCTGTCCTCATTCAAAACAATTTGAAAATCCACCGTTCAAACAGGCCTTTGGGTGTGATGAAGCATAGCTGTTTGTCCGCGTCTTCCTCCTCATACCCACCTCACTGAAATCATCATGAAGTGTGTGTGTGTGTGTGTGTGTGTGTGTGTGTGTGTGTGTGTGTGTGTGTACCTATGGTTAGAGGTTTACTGTGTGTATGTGCGAGTGTGTGTGTGTGTGTGTGTGTGTGTGTGTGTGTGTGTGTGTGATTGTTCATATCTGCAATGTTTAGTGTATATAGATACATATAAATGTGTTGTTTTTTCAAATGCAGAGGTTTGTTATTATGCACAATTGTATATATTGTTTCCTGTAAGGCGCTCAGAGCCATTATATGGGGAGTTTGCTCTATATAAGTACTATCTATTATCATTATCATTATTACATGATCATACCTACATACATCCCCTCATCCAGAGAGGTTTATCACACTGAGGGAATCGGGTGAAGACCTGGTGACTAAAACTTTTCTATGAACATGATTAAATGTGATATCATGGGTGGATCTTCAAGTGAAACATAAAAACACTAAAAAAAACCAAAACAACAATAACAACAACAACAACAACAACACACACACACACACACACACACACACACACACACACACACACACACACACAACATATAAAATGAAAATTAAAGATTATCTGAACAATGAAGCAATACACACACACACACACACACACAAACACACACACACACACACATGTATATATATATATATATATATATATATATATATAGAGAGAGAGAGAGAGAGAGAGAGAGAGAGAGAGAGAGAGAGAGCCAGATAGATAGATATAACCGTTAACAAATGAAGCACAGTTAATTAACTGGTCTTTTGTAAAACAAAATCCTGTTTGGGGCGTTAAGAAAATTTAGCAGTAATTCACTGGCCCAGTGGTTGGATGCGTTATTGATTGGATAACATGGTTATTCTCTACGACAATGGTCTTTTGTCCTAACGGTTTCAATGACAGCACGGTCAAAATTTTTAATTAGTTGTTGGTTTGGTGGTATAACATTGCATTGTCAAGATGGACCAATGACATAGTTGTACAGTTAATCGATCATCTGCAGGGAGTCCTCTGGTCTCGTCCTGGTGTGATGAGAAAATCGAGTTTGGTTTGAATATCTGTGGTTTGAATGGATGGAACGTGTTTTAAGGGCTTTGTTTTGCTGATTTGAGATTTTGAAACTGAGAAAATGACCTTTTCTTCTTTTTCTTATTTTTTAAATGTTTTTTTAATTTTTTTATTTTTTTTTTTTTTTTATAGAAATCAGAGGATGCGTTCAGGTTTTGCAAATATGCATGGCTGTCTCAACATCCATAGAAAACTTTCGTTTCTTTTCTTTTCTTTTCTTTTTTTATTTTTCGGTGGGTATTTTTTCCTATTCTTTTTCGTTTTTTTTTCTCTTCCATCTTCATTTTTCTCCACCCTTTCTGTTATCGTTTGCCTTTTTTCCCTTATTTTCTTTTCCTATTCTTTTTTTTATTTCCTTGTAATATCTCTTCTTCCCTTTGGCATTATCCAGCGTTTTCAAGGTCATGCAACACAAAAGAAGAAATACACACACACGCACACACGCACACACAAACACACACACACACACACACACACACACACACACACACACACACACATATACACACACACACACACACACACACACACACACACACACACACACACACACACACACACACACACAATTACAGCGTCTGGAAGAGAAAACGAGGCTCTCTCTCTCTCTCTCTCTCTCTCTCTCTCTGCACTATAATTATGCAATACAATATGTATGTGTATGTTTGATGTGACCACCTAGTCACTCTTCTTCTTCTTTATTTTTCCTTCCTGATTTCTGATGTGTAGCTCTGTTTCGAATATAAGTTCAAGATTCTTACATTTGCCGTATTTAAATTTGGAGATAGCAAGCCTTAATAATCTGAAATAATCTTGAGTATTGATCTCTAATTTTCGTCTCCAGAATTGCACCACGCAAATCTCATGTTTTGTTTTGAAGGGCAAATATTTTCCTGATTTGATTATTAGACAGGGTGGTTACGTTTTCTTCTTCAGTTGCAATATTATACGGAATGTCTTCCTTTAGATTATCATGTGCAAGCTGAAGTTTCCACGCGTAGTGCATTTATGATTGCGTTGAACTCAAATAAAAGATTTGGCTGAGGACCAATTCTTTCTGAACTTCTTGGTAAGTAAAGAGGTTTCCATTCAGCCATAGGTCTTGCACGATGGGAAAGCCCGCTTTGCTCCACTTTATGAAGAACAATGTCTTTCCTTTGTATTTTACATGTTTATTGTTCCAAAGAGTTTCCGTTTTTATGTTGTCTGTCAGCCTATACTTGTTGAAACACGCTACTGTTTTTTAGCACATCCCCCCAGAAGACTGATTGTACCTTTTCTGAAAAGAAAAAGATTCAGCAGATTTTGTCTGTGAAAGCACCCGAAACAAGTCAGGTCACTGTTGGGTTTGTTTTCATACTTCCGCAGGTATGTCTCCAACTTTGCTGATATCACAGCCCCCCTCACAGATCTTACAAAGGGTGACAGCAAAAGGTCTGTTATCTGTTCTCGTCAGAAAGCGCTGGATGCGATACAGCTACTTCTGAACTCTTACCCAGTTTTGATCCTGCCACAGCTGGACAAAGACTTTGTTGTTCGCACTGATGCTAGTAGCACAGGATTAGGAGCTGTTCTGATGCAGTACAAAGACAACACGTTACATCCTGTGATGTTTGCCAGCAAAAAAACTTACTGATCCCAGAGAAGGTATTCCACAATCGGGGGGGGGGGGGGGGGGGGGGGGGGGGGGAGCAATTTGTGCTTCAGACAGATCATCGCCCACTGACTTTCCTCAAAACTTCAAAAACCAACAACAGCAGACTCTCGAGGTGCTCATTGGCCATCCGGGAGTTCAATGTTTTGGTTGACCCAATTGCAGGCACGGGCAACGTTTTTGCTGACTTGTTGTCTCGTGAGTAAGACTGTGTGTGAGATGTTCCTGATTTTTGGCTGGAATTCAGTTATCTATTTATTTCGTGTTTGCAAACCCTGTTTGCTGATTGATTTTTTTTCGTATGATTGATGATATGGCCATGTGATATTCTGATAATGGGATGATGCTTGCTCATGGATTTTGATGTATTTTTTCATAATTCCTGAATGATAACCTTTGAATATGACAGTAGTGGATGAAATGTTTCCTAAACTTATATGCGATTATGACTAACATTTTTGGTCAGTCAAGTGTATCGGGTGTTTATATGTGTAATACAGCTTTGAACTTAGCTGTTTACATTTTCTATGTGATGAATATTAGAAAAAGTATTCTGATACTTGCCTGTAGAGATAATGGGTTATCAGTTTTGTTTTGCCATTGTATTGGACTGAAACTGAAAATATGAGTGTGTGATCTATTTTGATGAGTGTTTTCACATGTGATTTATTTTGGTGCCAACAATGGTTTGAAAAGACAATATATCTGCGATGTGGATTGCAGTTTGTTTTTTTCTTTTCTTTTTGCAACTTTTTGCAACTCACGTATGTATCATATTGTCAAAGGCATTGATGATATGAATTGTTGTATTTTGATGATGACTATGTGGTGCCTAACATTTTTTCAAAAACTTGTGACCAAATTTATTCCATGGGATGTGGGTGTCAGGAAGTGTGGAAGTGCAGAGGAGGAATTATGAAAAAATGGTTGAGGTATTCTTTTGAGACAGTAATTTATTGTCCAGTGGAACATGTGCACTACTCTGGGTAGTTTGGTGAGACAGCGATTTAGCCCTTGTCTCCTTGTGAGAAAATGTAATTTGAAAAATTTTGAAATTTTGATTTTGAAAAGACATTGTTTTGAAAGAAGGTTCACTTAGAAATCATTCATTCATTCCAAATGATATACATTTCCTAATTTTCAGTGTTTATACTGTTATTGTGTGGCAGCAGTGTCATCTACACCCCACCCCCCCACCCCCTTTCCCCCTTCCTTCCCCATCCCTCCATCCCCCTCCCCCTCCCCTCCTTATCTCCCTCCTTGCTCCATCCAGTCCAAAGTCTAGCCTTTGAGGTCGCGCCGACACTGTCCCAAACCCCTGCTCTCCCCCCCACCCCTGCCCCCTCCGCCCCTCCCCCCCTGTCTTGGTCGGCGGCATTGTCACTTGCCGTAGTGATGGCATAACCAGCCAGCCAGCACGGCATGGTCACGTGTGACAGGCACAACTTGTGCCAATGCCGGAACGTTTCCCGTGCAGCGGTCTCTCTCTGAAGGCGCCCCGACCTTCCCCTTTCCCCGTCTTTCCTTCCTCGGGATTCACGCTTTCTTTTTTTTATTGTTTGATGTAGATGTTGGCATGTCGAGAACTTCTGCTGATGTGATCTTAGATCAAGCGGGCTAACATGTCGAGAGTTGTATCGTCCTGTCTCCCCAATCTCTTTGTGACGAAAACTGATGAACTTGTCGTCAAAGAATGTGTATAGACAAGTTGGTTGAACTGTAGCGAATCAGATCAAACTGTTGCATTGGACGAATCAGGATGGGTCAGTAAATCTGTCAGTCATTCACATAGCGTCACTAAGACAAGCAAAGACTGGTTATTTCAATTCAACTAGTTTGGGGAGTGAGTGTTGTAGCTTGCATTAGCATGCACAGTATGTTGTGGGAAGGGATAAAACCAGTCAGCACAGCTAGTTCTTAGCTGTCTCCCAGAAGAAATGAAAACTGACACTGGCAGACTGAGTGATGTGAAGTGCTGGGAAATCCTTCATGGGCTGTGAGCACATGGTTTGAAATGGTTTTATGCAATGTTGGTAACAAGTTTTGTTGGGAACGATGTTCTGCGTCAGTGAACAGCCAGTTTAAGTTGATCTTGTGGCTTGTGGAAAGAAAAGGGGTTAATGTGTGGAGGGAAGTAACCCCTATATCTTTTGAGTACCCCCCCCCCCTCCTCTACTATTTTGTTATAGAGATTTTGTTCTTGTTTTTGGTTATATTGCTTGGTTCAAATGGTGTTGTGTCTTGGCGCACAATAACGATAGTGCAGTGATAAATATCAGTGTATTGTCAGTTGTTGACTGACTGTGGAAACAAGGCAAGCATTGAGAAATGAGAAACCATGGAGATGGTATGTGTGTAGCAGGTGTGTGTAGTATTTTGGTTTTGCTACACTTAACGTGGGTTTTAAGGTATTTTGGATGTGTTACGTACATGTACTTGTTTTGTATATTAGGTGGCGTCGGTTAAAAGTGAAATGAACAGATCTATGGGCTAACACATTGTCAGTGTTTGTTGAGGGTTTTTCATGCGTGTGTGCACATGGGGTTAACAGCAAGTGTTGTGGAACACACATTTGACTTGTTGGTAGTTGTGATAACATGTGTAGTAGTTGTGCTGTGTGTCAGTGGTTTACTTTGTTCAGACAACGTGGGAAAGCACACTGTAATGTGGATAATGAGTTGATTAGCTATGAGAGCACAGAGGGTTAGTGCTATGTTGTAGCACACTGCTGTTTACCAGAGATAAGTTGGAAGTAGTGATTTCCTTACATGTACTTGTGTCAGTGGGACACTTTGTGAAGACAAAGAGGATATTTGTTTGGTTATGGTAACACACAGTTTTATTGAATGATGGGTAACATGAGTTGAACACAAGAGTTGTATTGGTCAGTGATATGTTTTGTGCACAGTATGGTATGTCACTGTTGGTGGCGGGTAAGCTTGATGAAGCTTATATTACCTCACCTAGATTTATGTGTGAGAGGAGTGCATACTGGTGGACATGTGATGAAAAGTACTGAGAGGGTATTGGCCTTTCATGTCAGTGATGTCAGGATATTTTGAGATTTTACCTGACGTGGGTTTTGGTTGTGTGTTTGTGTTCCAGGTGTGCTGCTTTAGGCGTAGGGTGAACTTTTTACTGTGTCCTGTTTGTAGGAAGTACTTAAGGATGGCGGTGTGTGCTGCTTTATGTAGTGCTGTGTGTTGCTTCAAATTGCTTTTGCTAAGTAGGGTGAACTGCTTAGTGTGTGTGTTGTATTGTGAAGTAAACACTCTATAAAAACCACTCCATGTAGCCCTGCTATTGGTGTGAGGAGAGAGCGAGTCGAGTGAGTGCAAGTATGCAACATCATTCAATCGATCTATTATCCCTCTCTCTTCCTCTCTCTTGGAATAGAACGAACCACCCTTTCGAGCAGTAGTTTATACAATATTATCACGTTTATAGTCCCTAGTGAGAATGCCGTCTTTTGTTTTGTCGATTGTTAACTAAACACCCATCTCCAGGTTGTTGTTTTGTTGTTGTTTTTTAGTATAAAATACAATAAGATTGATGCTTAAATTTGAACATTTCCCATGGTCTCTATGGGTGTTCGTGTTATCAATAAAAGTGTTTGTTCCGACTAGGAAAGCTTGATATGTTAGCAGGGAATGGTTGAACTTCCAGTATCCTGGACCTCTCTGAAAGTTGTTTGAACTGAAGACTTTAACGAGTTTGTGGTCCGATTGTGGGAACACCCTAATATCTGCCGGGTTTTTTAATCAGTGGTTGTGTGGAAGAGTCACAAAATATATAGTCGATTCTCCTTGCTGTGAATGGGTTTGGTCTGGACCAAGTGTATTCTTTGGCGTCAGGGTGGAGTGTTCTCCATGCGTCGATAAGATCGAGTGATTTTAACAGATTGGTATGTGCTGTGAGAAAATGATCTTGTTTGCAGACGGACGTAGAATCATGAAAACTGAAATTTGTTTGTCTCCCTGCCCAGTTTTCTTAAACTGCTTTCTTCTTCATTGCAGATGATGAAACGGACCAACGTTTTCCAAACTTGTATCTGTGCAATACCGATTATCTTCATACTCATACATTATGCTCTCACTGGGCACTTATTCTCAGGTAGGTTTTATGTATTTCTATCTCTGTCACACACACACGAGAGGTTTATTCATTGTGACTTTGGACGAAAAAAAAAATCTTACCTTGTGTTCCTCATACTAGGCTGTTGACATACCTTTCCATCCTTCACTAACCTCTCACGTTGTCCCCACCCCCATCCCGGAAACCTTTTCACACCTTGCCAAGATTATTCTCTCTCTCTCTCTCTCTCTCTTCTCTCTCTCACTATATATATATATATATATATATATATATATATATATAGAGAGAGAGAGAGAGAGAGAGAGAGAATTAAAGGGTTTTTATATAAATTATATATATATATATATATATATATATATATATATATAGAGAGAGAGAGAGAGAGAGAGAGAGAGAGAATTAAAGGGTTTTTATTCTTGTGTGAGCACGTCCATCGCGAGCTTGTTGCATTCGCCCACACGTTGGGGCCTGCTGCGCATGAGTGTAGGTTACTGTCGATTGACGGGTTGAAGCACAGCCGTTGGGAAGTGTTCTTGGGAGTTTCTCGATTGGGTTTTTCGGCAGCTGCTCTGGCCCCAGATGTCACTTCCACGTGTGCAGGCCAACTTAACGATAGCTGTAAGAGTCGTTAATTCAACGTGGTACGTTTTGTGGCTGGTTTTTACAGTGAACAGATAATGAAGCTGGTTTGAGACGTCAGAACTATAAACTTGGTTCAGCAGTGAAAGGCACATTCGAAGCCTTTGCAGCAGATGGCTGTGAACTGAAAGCTTGTGTGTACCTCTGTGAAGTGGGTGCTTTCAAATGGCGTCAGCAGCTATGTGATTTTGTGCAGGTTTCTTCACATTTTATTTTCTGATTGTTTGCCATATGGTATATATAGAGATAGATAGGTAGGTGTGTGTGTGTGTGTGTGTGTGTGTGTGTGTGTGTTTACATGTATATGTATGCACGCACATACATGAATACAAAAACGCATTGCATACCTACCTACCTTCCTACCTACATACCTATCTACCTACCTACATACATACATACATTCTTTTAAGCTGTCAGTCTCACTGTCAAAGTGAGAGAAATCGTGGGATTGCGAGAAATCGTGGTCGTTCCCCTCCCACGTTTTCTCTCCATCGCGAGAAATCGGGGGGGGGGGGGGGGGGGGGGGGGCGCCCCCACGATTTCTCACAATGTGTGAGAAATTGTGGGAAGTCCTTATTTCAATCAAAAAAATTTCAGGAAAAATGAAACATGTGGCAGTATGGATAAACGAATCAAATGACAAAGATATTCATATATACACACACACACACAGACACAGACACACACACACACACACACACACACACAGATAAGGCACATGAAAACAGCCCCCACACACAAACACACACACATGCACGCACCATAGCACGCACACACACACACACATACACACACGCGCGCGCGCGTGCGCGCCATTAATGTGAAACTCACTGTACAGCCTGACTACGCGCGTTGGGTCACGCTGCTAGTCGGGCATCTGCTTGACAGATGTGGTGTAGCGTTTTTGGATTTGTCCGAACGCAGTGACTGATACTGATACTCACTGTACAAGTGTTATGTCGATAAATTTGCATTACTGTCACTGCACATCACTCAAAAAACATATCAAACACACAAGTGCTTGAAACATAAAATGCGTGGCGGAATGGAGAAAGAATCAACTGTGGCAGTTTGAGCCCGAAACATGGCGTGTGTAAGGTTCAAAATTTACTGGAGTGGCTGATAAGACAGAGGGGGCGCCGGCAATGTAGTGTTATCCGCTTCGAATATTGAATATCATTGTGAAGCACATTATACAATATTTCAAAGTAAAATATATTCCAAAATACAAAGTTGACGCTATTTTTACACTATTCAGAATTGTTTCTAAAAATTCAGCCATAGCCAGAGAGCAGTTCTAGTAGGCACCCATCGATATGATGGCAAAGAATCATTGTGAAGGAAATGTTGCTTTCTCTTTTTGCGTTTCTTTTTTGTCCAGTTTTCTATATAATGTGTTTGGTGTTTTTTTCCTTCTTCATTGCAGATGATGAAACGGACCAGGGATTTCAAACTCTGCATCTGTGCAATACTGGTTATCTCCGTACTGACACATTATGTTCTCACTGGGGATTTATTGCCAGGTAAGTTTATGTTTGTCTGCCTGTGCGTCAGAGAGAGAGAGAGAGAGAGAGAGAGAGAGAGAGAGAGAGTTTTCCATAGGCCTCCAGCCCCTAAATGCAAGAAGAATTGTGTAAACTGCCTGTTAAGGAAACTAAAAACATGAAAACGATGACAGATTTTCAGTTATTTTTCACACTTGACAGAGAGCATTACTGCAGTATATTTCTCAAATATCTGAATAAAAAGAGAAAGCACAAATTACATGTTCTTTATCTTCAGTGATTCCACATAATCCTGATTATTGTTGAAAATAATTTAAATGCACCTCCTTTAAAATGCAATAGTCCCAAGCATAATTGACAGTACAGTCTCTGAAATGTTTTATGTCAACAAAATCAAAATATCTTTCACTTTCAAAAGTAAATTCAAATATTTTATAGTAATTACATATGTCTTTCTTCAACACAGAGCTTCACATTCTTGTAGGTAAATATTTGTCAGGCGTTGTTTAAGCAATGCAATCAGAAATTTTCGCACCCAGTCCCTTATTACAGCCAGACGTATCCAAACCCTGGACTGAAGAGTGTGTCTTTTATGCGAGAGATCCAGCACTTATTACCATTATTGTCTATAGTAACTAGCATGGTATATTCCTGTTTGGGGAGACGTCTGATGTCCATTTCTAATATTCGTAACCAGATACATCTGACTGCACTGTTGACTTATAATGAGACCTGCCTCTCAATACACAACTTATTTGGTATTTTCAGTGGCATATTAAGATTTATTTTAATTGCAAATGTGTGAACTTTATCAATATTTTTCAGTCTTTGTAACCCCCATACTTCTGAAACATAAAATAGTACAGGCTGTACTTGTATCAAAAGGTTTCTAGAAACATGTTTTGGTCATGTCACCAAGCTTACTTCCATTCTTAGCACAATCGAAACTAGCTCATTTACCTTAGACAGCCAATGCATCTACCCTTGTAAAAAAACAACTCATTCTTGTAGAAAAGATAAAGCCCAAATAGTTCTACTCATTTACTACTTCTAGTTCAATTCCATTAAGATTCCATTTCTCATGTCTACCCAAAAAACTACCCTTTCTAAAAAACAAAACAAAAAAAACAAACCACCATTACCTTTGTGTTTATCTTCGTTAATGTTCAGATGAATGTCTTTACATGCATTGGTGAGTATATCAGATTAATACTGAAGACCTTGTGGTGTACCTGATATGAGCACTATGAACTATGTCATCCGCAAACAAGAAGAGGAACAGCGGGAGTACATCTGGGAGCAGTTGGGTGCCATGGACACCATAAGCTTCTAAAGCAGTTGCAATTTCATTTACAAATAATGAAAATTATACTGGGCTTAGAATGCAGCCTTGTTGCACTCCAACAGGACAGTAAAAAAAATTTTTAAGCCTGTTTGTGCCTCTCTCACTATACACAAGAGACTACAGACTTGTGAATGGCAAGGATAGCATTCATAAATTTCCCAGACTACACAGTTTTTCCGATTTCCATCAGAGGTACTCGTTGGACAGAGTCAAATGCATTCTTCAGATCTACGAAACATGCTTACAATTTACCACCTCTTTTCAAAAGTAGTATTTAAGCTAAAGATATGATTTACTGTTTAGTTTTTTGTTTGTTTCTTTTTTTTTCTTTCCTAAATCAAGCCTGTGGCTGCCAACTTACTGTTTGAGAGAGAGCGAGAGAGAGAGAGAGAGAGAGTCAATGTCAATCAGCATCTTTATTTACACAAAGAAATCATTTTTAGGCCTAGACATATTTGCTGTTGGGTTATCAATTCATCTAATTTAGATTGATAAAAGTGGAATGTACCATATGATGAACGCTCTGCTAACTCGGGCGATATGAAACATGACCTCCTGGCCGACTTTGACAGCGTGCTGCCAAAGCAAAAGGACTTCACAGCAGAAGCTAATTGCTGGCCTGTACTGTGATGGTGTGTTGAGTGTAGGGGACACTAGGGACTAGCTAGTGCATCACCTCAATTTTCTTGGTGCTGATGGCGAAACCAAAGTTCTCACAGGCCAAGGCAAAGAGGTCCATGTTTTTTTTGTATTTCAGTCTGGTTGGTAGCACTGAGGGCGCAGTTATCAGCGAAGGGAAGATTACGGATGATATGTGTGCTGTGATATGTGTGCTGGTTTAAGAATCCGCCATCTGTATAGAAACGGAAGTCAACACCTACACTGTCATCACAGAGATCGTCGCTATGCATGGCAGTAAATGCCAAGCTGAAGAGAGTCTGTGTCAAAACGCATCCTTGCCTGACGGCGTTGGTCGCTAAGAAAAGATTGAAGTGTTCATTGTCAACCTGAGCACTGGCTTGCCTGCCATCGTGGGACTGTCGGACCATCGTGATCAACTTGTCTGGACAGCTAAATTTAGACACGATTCTCCAAAGGCCATCACGATTGACGGTGTCGAAGGCTGTGGTCAGATCCACGAAGGTGGTGTGGAGACCACCATTTTGCTCGCGACACTTCTCTCGAAGTTGCCTGTTGGCAAAAATCATGTCCACAGTTCGTCGGTCTCATTTAAAGCCATATACATACATGTGTGTGTGATAGTCAGTCATGTCTGAGCATTACCATACATGCATACACACAATCGATGAAAAGGTTTCCTTTTCCATTCATTTCCTCACACCTATCTACTCATAATTATTGTAACATTGTGACACTACATGGGACTGTCTTGACTACAGAACAGCATTCGCTATAGAGCATCAATTCCACCTCATCAGCAGCAGTTTGAACGGCACACTTACTACACTGCTCGGGAAACTTTTCTGAGAGAACGTCTTATATTTGTCATGCAGGAAGTTCCTTGGGAATTTCAAAACGTCTCCAGAACAAAATGTCGCCCCGTGTCCGCATGGACACAGAACCTCCACGTAATAGTACTGCCAGAGCTGCTCACGGTAAGGATACTGCCGGAGCTTCTCCCCATACTGTCCAGTCTGGCCACACTGTCCAAAGTGCCCTGTCCAGCCTCCCCCCTCACCCCACTGTCAGCACCGACTCCCCTTCACACCGCTGTGCCCCGATCCCGCTGAAGTTCCCGGTGACGGCTCCCCTCCTCCCCTGTGCCTGGCTCTCCTCCGTCCCTCCCCGTTGCTCTCAGAGGCTGCGGGCCAGGCTGGTGTGTGAGCCCACGTCCGTGCGGATGGTTTTCGAGTGGGTCAGCGTGGCCACGCCGCCCGCCGCCTATGGCTTTGAGGACCCGTGCCTGGCCAGGGCGGTAAGAGCGCTGTGTTTCCAGGATGGGCAGGACCTCATCCCCAACCTGTCTCACCACGTGCTCTTCGGGGGACACGAGATCCGCAGTTACACCTTTATCGGCATCCTTAGCTCTGTTCGGTTCTTGCAGGTGAGGGAAATAGGCAGATGTTGGTGGGTGGGTTTTTTTGTTAGACTTAGAGGAATTATATACAATTAGAGATGTGTGTGTATGCTTGTGTTTTTGTGTGTTTGTATGTTTTTGAAAGTGTGTGTGTGTGTGTGTGTGTGTGTGTGTGTGTGTGTGTGTGTGTGTGACAGAGAGAGGGAGAGAAATTAATGTTAAAATCAAAGTAAACAAGAAAGGCAAGGCCTTCAAGACTCACTTGTGATTAACACTTAAAGAAAAATTCTTTAAAAAAAAGATTATTCGTTAAAATGTGTTCTGTATCTGTTATTATAAAGCTACTGGTTACAAAAATAAGGGGGGCAGGGGTGTGTTTGTGTGTGGGGGGTGGGGGTTGGGGGGCGAGGAGACAAAAGCACTTTGAACCCAGCATATTCGGGTGGAAAGCAATAGTGTTAGTCACAGCGCTACTGCACATCAAGCAATGACATTAAAAATTTAATACTTAAGCATGTTTTTTTCAAGGGTGATAAATCGATTGTGGTATTCGAAGTGATAATGCTGCGTAAATCTGCTATTTTGGTATATCTCGGGCATTTAAGAAATTCTTTAAGTCAGCGGTAAAGGAGACGTTGCCATCGCCTCAAACACATGTAGCCGTTTTCTCTAGATCTGCAGAGATCCGTGTTCGATAGACTTAGTTACACTCCCATTCATTTTCTTTTTCATGTCCATTCTAGCTGATTCAGTATCCAGTTTAGAATATTTATATGCAGTAAACACGTTGATGATGTAGTTCATAGCATCACTGTTTGCTCAAGTGAATCAAAAAGCGTCGTATGAGGTGGAATGGGCTTACATCTGAGAAGTTACGAAATTCATAGGACCGTTGCACAAGGGAGTTAACTGTCTGGGTTTTCCTTTTCCCTTTATTGGCAACTGTGCGATTGTGATATTTTGATTTTTTGTGGTCATGTGGGACATTATCCAGTAAGTGATGAGACATGCACAAATCTGTTTCTGGATAAACATTTGGCGGCCTCCTTTCAATCATATGTTATAGTCAATTATCGATTGAATGCTGGGTTTTGAAACAAAGACGGTGAAGGAAACAACATGGCGGCCTCCGAAGCCGCGCACTCGCTGATTACTACAACCCGCTATTGCCGCGGCCCGTTGTTGCCGCGGCCCGCTATTGCCGGCCCGTTGTTGCCGCGGCCCGCTATTGCCGCGGCCAGTTGTTGCCGAAGCCCTTTTTTTCTTTTTGTTGGTCTTTTTTTTAATGTTTTTTTTTAAATTTCATTATGTACATTAATTTTTATTGACGAGAAAATCTCTTACACAAGGAGAAAGGACGACCCCCAGCGGAAGTTATAATTCGTCAGGAAGGATTTATTCGCTGAACAAGAATAGAAGAATAAAAGCAAACAAAAGACAAAACATAAGAAAAGTATAGAGAAATGCATAGATCAAATGAAAGTGAAAGTTAGAAGAATTATGACATGAAATGATATTTTTAATTGTGAAACAAAACAACAATCTTGTTTGCATCGTTGTCTTATAAATCAAGAAAATTAATCTGGATTCGTCACATTATGTTCAACACACATTCAGGTGTCATCATAAATTGGTTGACATACGTCAAAGAACATTTAAGATAATCGAATTTTTCATATTTATATTTTTAGAAAAATGTGACCTTGAACTTTGTTCAATGTAAAATGTTTTGATTTCTATAGACAGAACCTATCAACCTTTAGTGAAATTTGATATCAATCGGTCGAGTCGATTGCGAGTTATAGCCCTTTAAATTTTCTGTCACGGCAAAATACCATACCTTATTCAAACTGCTGTAGCAAGGTCAAGGTCAAGGTTCAAGATTTCAATGTGAAATCCAAAATCGTTGCGGCAACAACGGGCCGCGGCAATAGCAGGTTGCGGCAACAACGGGCCGCGGCAATAGCGGGTTGCGGCAATAGCGGGTTGACCCCGCTGATTATCGTAAAGAGGTGTACGCTGTCATTTGTTGCGTTTTCCGAAAAAGACCACAGGGGCGAATGTACATTGTGAAAGACCTTCACACTGAGTGTAAAACACAAAAAGCCTTCCTATTTATTGAGTCGTAATTTTAAAACGTGAAGTTTTAGAATGGAAAGATTAGAAATCAATTAATTCCCATTGTGAAAAAAAAGAAAAGAAAAAAGAGTGAATAATTTCCCTTAAGTAAGCTGCTCCAAAGAGATGCATTCTTAAATGTAACTATCATACTCAGCAAAAAAAAAAGTATCTATTTCAACAACAATGATAGAAACCAGTGCTACTAATCAGTATGTAAGGTTGTTTAAGTCAGCGTGCCAGATTTTGTAAATAAAAGATATAAATGTAACTAATTTTTGGTGAAAAATTTCTGGCTTTTTTTGTTGTTTTTTTTGTTTTTTTGTTTTTTTTGTTTTGTACTCTTAGCAGAGGTGTATTTTCATCATAATCAGAATGAGTGGAAAAAAGTAAATTTTTCCTATTATTGAGCCAAACTCGGTGTGATTTGACAAAACAATACCAGAGAAAATGACGATATTAAAGTTTACCACAGACACACAGACAACGGAAGAGCAGGTTATAGCATAGACACATTGTTTACACAAGCACGTCGAAATTGATTGTATATGTTCTTTGGCCTCAAACCCATAACAAAGTGAGTCAACAAAACTGTGAAAGTAAAACGTGTTTATAGATCACTGAGACATTTTCTTCTCTAAGTGCTTTCCAGATATATATACGTCGACAATTTCAAGATCATTTCAACATCTTTGCTAGCTATGATTGAAGAAAATCCAGACAATGACGGGCAACTGTAGTACTTAAGCGGTACAATCGTCTCTCAATTCATTATATATTTCGGACAAAGAAATAGAAAGTGTGTTTCATGTCCAGTCGTATTGCGACAGTTAACATTGTTCAGATTTGTTTTATATTGTATATAAAACTACATTTGATATTCTAAACTTAGCAATTTAAGACACTTTCGAAAGTTAACATTCTTGAGTTAGTGAAAAGAAGCAGAGAGTTAAAATTTGGTTGAAACTTGCATAGATGTAAAAGAAAATCGTGACTTTCGAGTGCAGCGTGCCATTTTTGACTTAAAGAATCAGTCTTTACGTCAATTCCTTTAAAACTCTTTAAATACTCCTTACACCTTGTGCTTCCAAAACAAAACCATTGCTATATAAAACATTATGTACACGCCCATGTGACACAAATTTGTCTTTGCTACTGTAATAACACATTTTAAGTTTTTCGAGGGTATGTGTGTAACAAAGTCATCATCATGGCCTGGCTTCGCTGACGAAGATCTAGGAAGGACGTTGTCCACGTCTGATGCAGGCACGCTCATGGCTGACAAGGCCAATGCGGGAAAAGCAGAGTCGGCCGCAGCGGTTGCAAGGGAAAGTCTGGTCTGGGTTCGCGGCTGCAGCGTCGTGGTTCTTCCTCCTTCTGCGTTTGTCCTCAAGGCTGGCCCTGCGGTTGTTTTCGAAGGAGGAGACAGCTTGGTGGATGGTGCGTCGCCAGGTCTCTCGATCAGCGGCTACTGCGGACCACTGGCGATGGTCAATGTGACAGGCACCGAGAGCTTTCTTCAAGGAGTCTTTGTATCTCTTCTTGGGTGCTCCTCTGTCACGGTGGCCAGTGGACAGTTCGCCATACAGCGCGATCTTGGGCAGGCGGTGGTCCTCCATCCTGGACACGTGCCCTGCCCAACGTAGCTGGGTCTTTAGCAGCACTGCCTCGATGCTGATAGTCTTTGCCTGCTCCAGGACCTCGACATTTGTGATGTAGTCACTCCAGTGGATGCTGAGGATGGTGCGAAGGCAGCGCTGGTGAAAGCGATCAAGCAGTCGTATGTGGTGCCGGTAGGTGACCCAGGTTTCGGAGCCATACAACAGGGTGGGCAGTACAACAGCTCTGTACACGCTGATCTTTGTGTCTTTCTTCAGGTGTTTGTTGTTCCACACTCTCTTGTATAGCCTGCCGAATGCCGAACAAAGTACACTTGGTGGTAAGGTACTAATTTATTTTTAATTCAATTTGGATAAAAGAATTGAAACATTAAAAGGAAAGGGGATCATTTTTGATCTGTTATGTTGTGGATCTTTATCCTGTCGGCGACGTCACTTAACGACAATCACTCCACTAGTGTGTCGCTCGACGGCTTGGCCAGATTTGAAAACTGTGTTTCTGATACACCGTATTTGATTAAATATCTCTTTTGTCAGATCAGTAAACTGCAAGTATTATATACTGACAGAACTGTCTCAATTTCATTTTTAAATCTATACCATTTGTGTTTGCCTACGTCAAACTGATTTAACGCAGTTTGTAATTTTCAACGATGACTCGCTAAAACTGACCCTTTTCAGGCGACTTGAATAAAGATTGTAAATTCATTTTAAATAATCAACGCTTCATTTTATACTCGTTAGAAAGTAGATGTAGAGCTGTTTCTTCTGCGACCAATCCAACGTAAATCAGTTCATGAATCATTTAGAAATCTATCACTGAACAGCTTGTAACAAACACTATTCTAATCAAATTTTGCTCGATTTGAGCCGATTTGTTTCTCAGTACACGCGGGCGTCAGTGTAGTTCGCTTGACTTGCATAAACGGCCACAGCAGGTGATAACTGGTCATTTTCTCAACTGGCTGAGCTGGCCTATAGTTTTCTCTACTTTGGCGCTGTGTCACACACACTGCGTCTTACCACACATCGCTGCACTGTCTTCTTATCTCTTCTTCTCATCTTCTTTTCCTTCTTTACTTAATATTGTGATAAAACAATAGAAAACCCCTTTTGTGACTGGCCGTCTATATGTCCCTGGGCCGGTGTGTGCATCTTTTATATCCTTTAATTCAATAAATCATTATTAATTCTTTTGTACCGTCCCCTTTATATAATAAACCACTTGGGTACATAGCTACATAAGCATTCATTCATGTATACTTATCGTTGCAGAATGTAGTGCACCTTATATTATCAGCATCAACAAAAAGTGGGTACCTAGTTGTTTTTACATATTCACGACTTTCTTGTAGACTCTGTGAACCATTCATGCGTGTCGCTATTACTAATCTTGGCTAGCGAACCATAACATCTCAGGGAAGTCTATTTCCGGCAAAACCGAAAGTAAACATTTTTTTTTAGTAGGTACTCGGTAAACGTGTCCACGTGGAACCATGCCAAAAAAGAAAAACTGTGCTGTCTTAGGCTGTACCTACAGCTCTGAGAAGTTGAACAAGCTTCTGGAACATGAATGTTTTAACCATAAACCGATGCTACGTGAAAACTGGCTGCGAACCACCCTATCTGTTTTGGTCAGTGCTCAAAGACGAAGATCGACGTCAAGCGTGGAGGGCGGCAGTCTAAGCCAAAAATCCCCCAAAGCCAGAGAATTTATACGTTTGTATAGGCCTACAGTTAAGTTACCCCCATGTTGTATGAATGCATGCATCTATGAATTTATGTAACTTTGTAAGAATATATGTTGAAATGTATGCATGTGTATATATATATATATATATATATATGTATGTATGTATGTATGTTTTGTGTGAGCAATTAGATATAGCAGAAAATGTTAACCAAAATGTTTTGTGGTTTATATATATATATATATATATATATATATATAGGCCTATATATAAATCCATGTGTTGTGTGTGCCAAATACATTTGCAAATAATCTTTTCATTTGAATAACCTTTCCCTGTTTAAGATTTTTTTGTTTGTTTGTTTGTTTGATTTTCTGTCAGTAGTGTCATGTTGATATAATGAATAAAAAAAAGTTTGAGAAAAAATAACTGGTGATGTGGCCTCAAAAGACTTAATAAGGTTCAGCAGATAATCTGGGAGCATTTACCATTTTTCCTTCCTCTCAGTATTGCTGAACATCTTCCTAATTGAACAATACTGAATGATTTGCCTTCTGTGCAAACATTTCAGGAGGCGGCAAAGTTTATCTGAAAATTAGTTTTTAACAATTCATGAATCTTTGTAACAATCTTGCAAGAAGTTAAAATTTAAGTACTCTTGCTTTGAACAATTTGTACATTGGCATCTCTTGTGAATACTTATACTGTTTAATAATTGCGCAGGAAATTAAGTGTTCTGTCCTATCATATAAACAGATACTGATATCACTTTTGGATTTTACACACCCACAAAAGAATGCTCTCTCTCTCTCTCTCTCTCTCTCTCTCTCTGTGTGTGTGTGTGTGTGTGTGTGTGTGTGTGTGTGTGTGTGTGTGTGTGTGTGTGATGAACAATAATATTTGATGTTAAGGATCAGTATTAGTATTATGACGTTTGACTTTGCTAATAAGAAAATTACAATGAACAGTAAGCAACTGCAGATTTAAAACTGAAGAAACTTAAAAACAAAGAAAATGCTAGCCTATATATATATATATATATAATGTTCAAGTCTTTTCTTTTCTGTACCCTCTAAATTAAATTGGAATGTAAATGTATCTTATTTATTATGTGTGATTAGGAAAAAGTTGATAATTGTCAAAATACGTCATGAGAACAGATTTATCAGCAATAAGAATAACAATATCATTACAATCATTGCCACTACCAGTACCTCCATCAGCATTGTAAAAAAACAACAACAACAAAAACAAAACAAAAAAAAACACTTTGGAAAAAAGTGATTTCTTAGATTGTATACATATCTTGTTATATGATGGACATATATGAAAACCAATTTGATCTAAATTCTTGTCTGCAGTCCACAGTTTAGTTCTGCATTATACTGTACTATAGCATATCTGTTGTCAATGTATTTCTTGAAGGACTGCATGTTTGGCAAACATGTGGAGAGATTGGGGGGTGAGGTGGGGTTGGGGGTAGGGTAACTTAACTGTAGGCCTATACAGTGTATACTGTAAGTGTAATTATTTTAAAACTAGTTTAATGCATTTGCTTATTTTGGCTACTATTTAAAAATTGTGATGTTCTTGTTTATGAGCACACAACACACTTATGCTTTGTTTGAGGACAAAAAAGAAATATTGATTGATATTCAGTTATTCAAATATTCAATTAGTAATCAAAATCAAATTGTACAAATAGTAAGTATAGGATTCCTAAAGATATTGATAGCATATAATGTTCATAAATGACACACTGGAGTATAGTAAACACACACACACACACACACACACACACACACACACACACACACAGTGTGACATGAGCATAGTTAACAACACACACACACACACACACACACACACACACACACACTGAATCTTGCCAACTTTGCTGCAGTGAAAGTAATTAAAACTTTCAAAACTTTTGTATTTGTTCATTTCCTCTCCATCAATCCCTGTTTTCAGGACACAATAGTTGAAAATATTGCGTACGAAATGTTTGGCCACAAACGCATGTCATCAATCCAATTTGAATCAGCCATTTTGGATGGATTCGGAAACGATTTCACGGCTTTTCCATCACAAAAACATGTTGTACTGTCACCGTGTTCCCACTTTGCACCCTTCGGAACAGCCATTCTGATCAAGAAGAGATGTAAGACCGTAAAAAAAGTTTGTAAGCCACGTTGTAAGCCACGTCCTCCTGTAATCTATTCTCTTGCTGATTCGAAAGCTCCGGAAGTGAAGTTCCCTCAAGTGGCAAAAGACCTTCACCTTGACGGTGATAATTATTCGGGGTCGCGAGGTCATGAAAGTCGTGAATACATAGTGATTTGGTGATTTTTAACTACACCCAAAAACTTTTCTTTTTTTTTTTTTTTTGTCAACTGTTTAACTGAACCCTACATTTACAATCCGTACAGCGGTACAGGCTGTACTTGACAGTCATACAACTTTAAAAAGTACCTGCAGTCAATGTTCTGTAGTGGTGGTCAAACGTGCTTTTATAATTGCTCGATCTGCAATATATTTAAGAGGTGGTTTTTTTTTAATGTAATCTGCGTGGACAGATCGATTCCAAGCTATTTATACATGTCAACAATTCGCATTTCTTCATTTCTAAATTACCATCTTTCATTTAAAATAATGCCCACCATTTCTGAGAACGACTGCATTTATCTACATTTACAACTAGAGACCCAAGACGTTCTGATTTCCTGGATAACAACACGTCCAACTGATTTTGGAGACAAGCAACACTGTCAGAGAATAAAGCCACGTCATCTGGGAAAAGAAAAAAATAACTCAGTAAAGCCGGATGACCGGTCAATACCCTGCTTACCACTACTAAGAACATCTTTTGTCAATGCATGAACCGGTAGTGAAAACAGACCTTGTTAACAAACCTCCCATTGTTTCAAACCCCACGAACACAGAAAAGCTTTTGTTGAGTCTCTCTTGTCCGACATACAAGCCATTAAAAGAAATTTTCACAACACTTATTTCCGTTTGTCACTCATGTTCAAATCGACAGGCAGCGTCTCGTCAATATAGACCATCAACAGAGAAAAGAAGATTCAAAAGTGACACTGTTGATATTTTGTAACAATCCTCTTCACAGCCCAACGTTCTGTCACGTGGCTCTCTCTCGGGGGTACGTGAAAAAATGGCTGTCGTGTGGTTATGAACATGAAGACCTCTGCACAAAAAGGTTCGTTTCGACAATTTTTAGAGGTCTGCAGGTTTTCATTTGAGTGAAAACTGAAAGTTACTATGTCAGTGATAAATAAAGTGCCAAAAATGATTGACTTGGTGATTTGGAGGGCCAGAATTGGCGTATTCAATAACGGACTGAGCAGTGCAAAACGGTGTCAGCAAAACTCGCACACAGGACGGAGCGACGAAACATGTCTGACAGTGTGGGACATCTCTGTGTTTTTCAATACTTAGGCATGGCAGCCGCTTTGCTGCACGGAACAGTGACAGTCATGTGGATGTGCACTGCCGAGAGTGTTGGTGAGTGTCTACAAAGGTGCATTTGAGTGGTACATTGGTGGAGACAAAATGTGTTGCTTGGAAGCAGTGACACTGACAATCTAGGTCAGTTTGACCCACATGTGCCTTCCCTTCGGAAGTTGTCACATAGTGGTGACATTGAAGAGAATCCTGGCCCTGTTACCGACCAACAGAAGACTGATCCTGTTGATACTATGACAAAACAGACAAACAACGACGACATTAGCCCTGACACTGCGGCGATCAGGCAACAAGAGGAAGAGCAGAAGTGAGAAATGAAATGAGGCAATGAGCAACTAAAAGAACAGAATACAGTCTTACGCGACGAACTGTTTGATATCAAGGCAAAACTAAAAAACGTACCGGAGCAGTATGAGACAATCAGCCAACGCAGTGCCAACTTGGAGTCAGACCAGACCAGACTGTCCAGTGTTGTTGTGACGATGTCTGCAGATGTGGGTCAACTGAATTACATGTCAGCTGAAGGGAGAGAGGAGACGAAGCAGGTGTTATTGACAATGGACAGACTAGGAGACCAAATAGAGAACATGACTGAAGAGATAGATAGACTTGAAGGGTTTTCAAGGCGCTATAATATTCGCTTCTTCAGTATCCTCCAACTTGCTGAAAAAGAGGACTATGACATATGTGCCAGAAGTGTTGTTGATGTTCTAAACAGTGTTGGAGGACGCAAAAAATGGACTGAACAGGACATTGACCGAGCTCACAGGGTTGGCCAAACAAGATCAGGCGAACCCAAAACGATGATCGTCAAATTCAGTCACTGGCAAGACAAAATGAATCTCATACACAACGAGGATTTCCGAAATAGAAGAAAGTTGGCCAATGATTTGACAAAAAGGCAGGCAGCGATAGTTTCAGCAGCAAAGCAAGAGGGTACAGCTCCGTATTTTGTGAGGGGCAAGTTAACAGTTGGACCCCAAAGACTGACCCGAGAACGTACGCGGAGCAGCGTCGTCTCGGGTAGAAGTGAGGGCGGAAAAGTACAATTCGAGGAATCTAAGTGTTGGCTCGATTACAAAGTCAAACGATTGGCAGCTGGCATTTGGCAGTAACAGCAGGGAATCACTGATACGTCAGCAAGGCGCGTGACCTCAGTGGGACTCCCATGACGTCTGGGCAGAGCAGCGGCAGCAGTCGTCACATGTCACCTGGCAGCGCCGGGACTCTCGTGGTGGGAGTGCAGAGCAGCGGCAGCAGTCACCTTTCACCTGGCAGCAGAGAGACTCCTGGAGCGAGCGCATGGCAGGACAGCGGCAGCAGCAGCCGTAACCTTTCACCTGGCAGTCGCAGGACTTTCCCGGATGTGCACCGTGACGTCAGAGGAGGGGATTCCCAGCCTCGCTGTCAGCGCGGTGGGGCGAGTGGAGTGACAGGCTCTGGCGTGGCAAGAGTGGGCAGCGCGGCGTGCGGGGTCAGGATCAAATGAACTTTGAACGTACTGGCCGTGCCAGCGGGTCAATTACAGTCGGGGATGCCTTCTTTCTTTGCGAGAAGTGGCAGTGACAGGTCCTTAAGATCAAAGAGTAATTCCAAATAGGACAGGCCAGACCATCTGGCAACACAGCATACATTCTTGAATTACAATATCGAAAACCTGTATACAAAACTTAATGATGTTGCTTTTATTAATTATGTTAGTGGCTTCGATTTTGTTTGTCTCACAGAAACAATAAATTTGATTTCACTGGAGTGTCTCATGATTTCATAAAATTTCATGCCCCAGCAAAGAAGCTGTCGAATCAGGGTCGAAATTCTGGTGGGGTTATGCTAATGGTAAAAAAGGTTTTTGGTAACTTTGTAAGACAGATTAATGTCTAGTGTGACAATGTGGTAGTTTTAAATGTTGACCCCCCCCCCCCCCAAAAAAAAAAAAAAAAAGTTAAGAAAGATATGCTGTTGGTGGCGTGCTATGTTGTACCACAAAGATGACCTGTTTATAACCATTCAACGTTAAAAGATGGAATTTTGATTCTAGATGCAAGAACAGGTCATCAGCAACCCAAACCTGAAACAATGACTTGCTTCTCTCCTGTAGATATGAGGATGGGGGTGTGGTTGATAGCGAAAATGATGATGATTATGATGATGGCGATTATGATTATGATATTGATTATAATGTCAGTGATAATGATGTTGATGTTAACGGTATGGCTGAGGATGAGGATGTCATAGGAAAAATTAATCCAGTGCGCTGCTCAAAGGACTCAGTGGTCAATAATTTTGGCAAGTCTTTATCGGATTTACGTTTTTTGTTTGACCATAACATTTTGAATAGGACACGTATGGACAGTTCCAAAGGGGAGTTCACGTTTGTGTCACCAAATGGTAGCAGCGTTGTTGATTATTATTACACAAGGATTATTTCAAAACTGCAGAAGGAAAATTGTTGATAAACTGTTCTCATGGCACTTACCCGTGGAGATGAACAGGATGAAGTGTAATGTCAAGAAAAAAGAATCTTTGCCGATTCAGGGAGAAGAACGAATTGTGTGGTCTGAAGAAAATGCACAGGTTTACAAAAATGAGGTTGACTCTAATGACTTTAAACAATCTATAGATAGAGCAACACTCTTCTTAGATATTAATGTCAGCACTGGTGTGGAAATGTTTACAAATACATTATGTAGTGCTGCAGCCTGTATGTTGAGAACTGTGTAGAAGAGGAAGAAATGAATGGATGGTTTGACAGGGAGTGTGAGAAAAAGAAGAGAGTTGTCAAGTGATGCTTTTAAATTTATCGAGTTAAAAGACATACAGAAAGCAACATACACTGAAGAAAGAAGAGAGTATACCGCAATGAAAAGAGTCAGAAAATGAATTTCGATCAAAAGAGGTTAGATGAGCTAAAAGCTTCAGTTAATGATCCCAAACTCTTTTGGTCTACACTCAGGTCTGTCAGTAGAAAAGCAATAATATATAATGAAATAACATGTCAACAATGGTATGAGCATTTCTGCAGTGTATTCAATGCAGTTGATTATAATGATCAAGATGAAGAACCAGAGATAGATAATCATGAACAAGAAACAGAACCATTATTCAGTGATCACATAACAAGAGATGAGGCGATCAGCAGCATTAAGCATTTAAAAAGTTGGAAAAGTGCTGGTCCAGAGCGAAATGTTCAAATGTGCTAATTCAATAGTAACTGACTGTTTGGTGGCATTGTTTAACCTACTGTTTGATAAAGTAATCTTTCCAGAGGCGTGTTCTAAATCCATACTAGTCCCTCTTCATAAGAAAGGTGATAATAATAATCCAGATAACAATCGAAGAGAAGCATTGACAAGTATTATGAGTAAGATTTACTCGCACGTTTTGAATAAAAGATTAACATGGGCAAAGAATGCAGATAAGATTGTAGAAGAACAGGTTGGTTTCAGATCTGGATATATTACATTAGATCACATATTTACACTGTATGCCTTGGTACAAAGGTTTTTGTTGAATAAGAAGAAATTGTATGTGGCTTTCGTTGATTTTCAGAAAGCCTTCGATTCTGTGAACAGGAACATTTTATGGCATGTCTTGATAAATAATGGTGTGAATGGGAAATTGTATATGGCTCTTTGGAGTATGTATGACTTTGTGTATTTATTCAGATTATTTCAGCTACCCACGTAGTGTCCAGCAAGGGTGTTTGCTGAGCTCTCATTTTTTTTCATTTTTTACCAGTGAGCTGGCTATAGAGATATCAAAGAAAGGTGAACATGGTGTTCAGTTGTTACCAGGTTTTGTTCAGTTGTTTTTTGTGTTATTTGCTGATGATGTCAGTCTGCTTGCACACACAGACCTATTGGTCTACAGAATCAATTAAATATACTGAAACAGGAAGCTGACAGGTTACAGCTGACAGTGAATTTGAGCAAAACAAATTAATGTCATGGTTTTTCGGAAGGGAGGGCACTCAGCACGAAATGAGAAATGGTTTAATGTAACACAGACGTAAAAGTCGCAAATAGTTATAAATACCTTGGGGTGTATTTTTCAACAAAATTAAGTTTAAAACAAAATTTTTAATGTTGGTCAGAAGTGTGTAGAAAAGGAAAAAAAAAGGGAGTTACTGAAATTTTAAGAACAATGAAAAAGTTAAAATCTGTTGACTTTACACTGTTCTGGAAACTGTTTGATACTCAAATCGAACCCATGTTAACCAACGCAGCAGAAATTTGGGGTCTGCTAGACAATACTGTCATGGAACAAGTTCATACATATGCAGTAAAACATATAATGCACGTTCCATTACAAGCTTCTAATAAGATGATTTACGGAGAAATAGGTTGTTATGCTTTGTACATAAGAACTTATGTTAAATCCGTCAGTTACGGAGAAATAGGTTGTTATCCTTTGTACATAAGAACTTAAGTTAAATCCGTCAGTTACGGAGAAATAGGTTGTTATCCTTTGTACATAAGAACTTATGTTAAATCCATCAGTTACTGGTTAAGACTTATTAATTTACCCAATACTTGATTAGCTGGAAAGACATATGAAATGTTAGTATTGCAACATGAAACAGGCAGATGTGACTGGGTCTATCTGATAAAGTCCTGACGAAAAATGGTTATGGTATAGTTTGGCTCAGTCAAGAAGTAGGCAATGAAGCACAGTTCATTTCTGAATTTAAAGAACGTTTGATCTGTTGTTATAGACCAAACTGGCACGCTGGCATGGATGGAAATGATAAGTATGACTGGTTCCTGTCTTTTAAAAGTGCGTTGGAGGTAGAGGAATATGTTAATTATTACACATAAATGGCATAGATACAACCTGGCTAGATTCCGAACTAGAACCCTTAGCTTAATTACTAATAGAAATGGTTTGAAGCAAGCAACGATAACAGATGTTCAATGTGTGCAGGAACAATCAGTACTGAGAACGAAATGCATTTTAGTTTTGATTGTCCAGCATATGCAGACATTCGCAGAGGATACAAATTATTCAGTGAACCAGCCGCACAAAGTAATCTTACAGTAATACTCTGAACTGAACGTGATGAAGTAATTATGTCTTTCGCAAATTTTATTTCAGAAGTTAGCGATTTTCGCAGAAAGAATACCAATATTTAGTTTTCCCTTCAGTTACCAGTGGATAGGAGTGTGGAATGAGGAATTAAAGTTTGCTTGATTTGGTTAGCAGCCAGATGGTCGTCTTTAAAGTTACAATGGATTAGGTGAAGTGCGTGATGATAAATGTATGTTGGTTTAAAGACGTGTGAATGCATGAGTGGTTGTGCGTCAGTGCGTGCGAGTGTGGATGAGCACATTTTTGTTCATTGTTGATTGTTTGCTTTTGGATACGTGTCTATATCAGCCAAACAATTTTTGGGCGATGCTTATCGGCACTATGTATTATGTAACCCCCTTGCCAAAAGGGTATCAATGCCAATGGCAATAAAAAATCAGTGTCAGTGTCAGTTCTGTCACGTGTGTCTGCATGTGTTGTGGCACAGAGTGTGTGTGGTGTCTTTCAGCCCTGCATGGTGATGATTCACGCCGACGTCCTGCCAGTGGGCTCTTTCTGGGACACGCTGGTCCGCCTCATCCCCCACCTCATCCATGTCCAGAGGTCAGCACCCAGTGTCATCTTCGGTCATCCGGTCAAGGTCATTCAGCACAGCTCGGATATTGCCCGCCTCGAGGCTGTCAAAAGTAAGTTGTCTTAATGGTGCATGTCAATGTTAAGACTTCTGGTTTTGAACATAGATCTGTATTAAATGCTGCAGTCGTGGAATGAAGTGATGGAGACGAAATAACTTCACAAAGCGTTGGTGTAACTGTGCATGAGATGGTACAACACAGTGCATCGCATTAACACAGTACTGCACCACAGTTTCATGGATAATCACTACCTTTGAATCATTTTAGTAATAATAACCATCTTATGCATGATAAAGGGGTATTTAAGTATAGTCCGTCTCCGTATCCAAAGACTGATTTAAACAATCACTGAAATCTGGACTCTCCATAGCTGTCTTGATCGTGGATTCATACTGAATTATAAACTGAAGAGTCTGTTGGGTTAACCAAGATTGATTTTAACACAATAATCGTTTACTGAAGTGAGTGGGTGAACTCTTATTGTGTAACCAAATCAAAGAAAACAAAGGCATTTGAAGTACTAGTTTACGTGCACATATATAGATACTAGTCAACAGTTTGATGGTAGTGTCATGCAAATCAGAACGTGTATGTGTGTTCGCGTGCGCGCGCGCACACACACACACATATACACAAAGATTATTTATATTTATAGAAAAAAGGCTGGGTGGTGGGTTTCTTCTTGGGGTGGACAAGAGGATATGAATGATTTACAGACATGCGTACGAAGGTATGTGGGTAGGTAGATGGTGGGTTTTTATATTATACACTTTACAGTAACAAGTAATGTGTGCGAACTAATGACGACAAAAAAGGACTTGATACACTATGTATTTTCAAAGCGTTTTTGTCTCTCTCGTATTCTTGGCTCTGTTTCTCTTCAAATGTGCGGCACCTACATCGGTAAAAAGACTGAATCTTTAGACTTTGAATGATGGTCTGGACGCTAGCAATTCGGATTAGACGATAAACCGAGGTCCCGTGTGAAGTATACACTTAGTGTACGCAAAGGAATCCACGGCAACGAAGGAGTTGTTCATCACAAAATTCTGTAGAAAAATTCACTTTGACACACAAGAAATGCACACACACACACACACACACACACACACACACACACACACACACACGTGTGTGTGTGTATATGTATATATATATATGTGTGTGTATATATATATATATATATATATATATATATATATATATATATATATGCATATATACATCTCTATGTCAGTGTATGTGTGTGTGTGTGTGTGTGTGTGTGTGTGTGTGTGTGTGTAGAAATGAGAGAGACAGAGAGTCATCATCGCCATCACAGTCATAGATGCAGCTCTCCCCAGTCATTTTTTTCCGTTCTCACGATAACATACATTTCAGACTGACTCTACCTGTACAAGCTGCCTGTAAATCTGTGTGCAGAGTTTGGTGGAGTGTACCAGGATACCGATTACATCTTGCTGAACCCTGTAGAGGACTTACGCAATTACAGTGTTGTGATGGGGGTGACAATCCCTAACGTGAATTACTGCAACTGCATATTTATGGGAAAACCAGCGGCCGATTTTCTGAACGTTTGGTACGACTCCTATCGTACCTTCGATGACAAAGCATGGGGAAATCACTCTACAATGATGCCGTACCAGATTCATCAGGAAAGACCAGAGCTGGGCTTCCATGAAGTCAACACTTTTGTGACTCCATATTTCAAAAATATGAGCGAACAATTCTATGAGAACTTTCTGGATTGGAAACGTTTGCATGGTATCCATCTGTACAACCGTGGGCATTCGAAGTACTTAAAAGGAAGACTCGACCAACAAAACAGTTCCCTTGGACAGGTCTCCAGACATGTCTTATTCGGAGACAGCCAAGCGTGTTTCCAGAATATACCACTAAGTCGCAAAACTGTAAGAATGAACTCAACGTATCTGGTCCCATAAAATAAATGAGTCCTCGGCGATGTTTGATAACATATTCGCTTCACCTGTGTGAAAGTGGTTGCATAAGCAATTGTATGTACGTGTGTGTGTGTGTGTGTGTGTGTGTGTGTGTGTGTGTGACGCATTTGTGATGGACTGTTCTGAGTGTCATATACATATGCACATGATCCATTTTCTGTGTCAGTGTCAACATGTCTTTCTCATTCTGACTATCAGTCTTTCTGAGGAAATCTGTAGGGTCCAGTATAGCTGAGAGGGCGATGCAGCAGCACACTGTGGAATATGATTGGCGGGTCGAAGCACGAATGATGACATGGATACCAACTGTAGCCAAAGAAGTTCCCAGACGTAATGATCTCTTCGAACCACTGAACCGAACTTCTGAGGCCGAGAGAGTGGGTCTGTCCACTGAGGATCAGCTTTTCTTCTGAAATATCATCACGCTCAGGTTGTGTTGTGCACTTTATCCTTCAATCTTCATGTTCCAAGTCCTGGGATTAGCAAAGCAACAGTTAGGGATGACCACTGGCAGTTGCTACCATGATCCTGCACGTTGGTGACCTTGGACCGAGTTTCTTGTTTTAGCCATTGTTAGATGAGTTTTTCATTCGTCTCACCAAAACACTAATATGTTTTACTTCGGAGTGCAACAATACCATCCACTTTGAACTTCAGATTGAAAAGTTCTGGGGTTGGCTGCATGAATGGACAAGCAGCGCTAAGTTTGCTTATCGTAAAGTATGTTCCTAACTCCACGGTTAATTCCATACACTAAAGAACATTCTTAACTCTGCGCAAACTTAGTGCTGCGAAGATCGCCTCATGCAACTCGGTCCTGGTGTTCTTTTGTTGCTGGGCCAGTATGGGGGGGGGGGGGGGGGGCTCGGAACTTTTCATTGTGTTTTGCTTTGAACAAAGTCAATGCGATGTTCATCGCAAGCCTGGACAGGAACCATTTGTGCCGTTCTTGGCAGAGCTCAGAAACAATTTCTGGCTGGTTGGCGTCTTCCAGGGTAAAGTTGGTAATTATCCCTCGACACAAACCTGTCCATGCAGTGAATTGCAGGATCTTAAGTTTCGCAGCATGCGTTTGTATGTATGTATGAATGTATGTAAGTGAGAGTGAGTGAGCGTGCGTGCGTACGTGCGTGCGTGCGTGCGTGTGTGTGTGTGTGTTTGATTGTGTGAGTGTGTGTTTGTGTGGAGGATTTTTTTTTCTTTTAATTAATGATCCGTCATACATACTGGTGGAAAAAGACATTGTGTTTCTGTTGGATTATTCATTTTTTACATTTGAGTATTCTCGTTAGGAGAGATGGGGAGGATGAAGGGTGAGTATTCTTGTTAGGAGAGATGGGGGGATGAAGAGTGAGTATTCTCGTTAAGAGAGATGGGGGGATGAAGGGTGAGTATTCTTGTTAGGAGAGATGAGGGGATAAAGAATGAGTATTCTCGTCCACAGCTTCAAATATCTGGGAGCAATCGTGTCAGATGAAGGATCTAAACCAGAAGTACTCTCGAGAATTGCCCAAACAACAACGGCACTCAACAAGCTGAACACCATCTGGAACAACAAAAACATCGCTCTCAGCTCAAAAATCAGACTGATGCGTTCCCTGGTTATATCAATATTGCTCTACGCCTGCGAGACTTGGACCCTGACTGCAGACATCGAGAGAAGAATCCAAGCTGTCGAGATGAGATGCTTTCGTAGACTACTTGGCATCTCCTACAGAGACCACATCACTAACACGGAAGTGAAGAACAGAATCCAGCAAAGTATTGGACCCTACGAAGACCTTCTGTCCATAGTGAAAAAACGCAAACTTAGGTGGTATGGACACATCTCCCGATCATCTGGTCTTGCCAAAACGTTCCTGCAAGGCACCGTACAAGGAGGCAGAAGGAGAGGACGGCAGAAGAAGAGATGGGAAGACAACATCCGGGGGTGGACAGGCTTGACGCTCGGTGACGCCCTGAGGAAATCAGAAAACCGTGAAGAGTGGAGAGGGGTGGTGGCCAGGTCAGCAGCGGTGCCCCAACGGTCTGAACCCAGACTACGGGAGAGGTGAAGGTGAAGGTGAAGGTGAAGGTGATTCTCGTTAGGAGAGATGGGGGGATGATCAGTGATGAAGCGTGAGTAATTTCGTTAGGAGAGATGGGGGGATGAAGGGTGAGTATTCTCGTTAGGAGAGATGAGGGGATGGAGGGAGAGTATTCTTGTTAGGAGAGATTGGGGGATGAAGGGTGAGTATTCTCGTTAGGAGAGATGAAGGGAGAGTATTCTCGTTAGGAGAGATGGGGGGATGAAAAGTGAGTATTCTCGTTATGAGAAATGAGGGGAATGGTGAGTATTCTCGTTAGGAGAGATGGGGGGATGAAGGGTGAGTATTCTCGTTTGGAGAGATGAGGGGATGAAGGGTGAGTATTCTCGTTAGGAGAGATGGGGAGATGAAGGGTGAGTATTCTCGTTAGGAGAGATGAGGGGATGAAAAGTGAGTATTCTCGTTAGGAGAGATGGGATGAAGAGTGAGTATTCTCGTTAGGAGAGATGGGGGGATGAAGGGTGAGTATTTTCGTTAGGAGAGATGGGGGGATGAAGGGTGAGTATTCTCGTTAGGAGAGATGGGGGGATGAAGGGTGAGTATTCTCGTTAGGAGAGATGGTGGGATGATGGGTGATGAAGCGTTAGTATTTTCGTTAGGAGAGATGGGGGGATGAAGAGTGAGTATTCTCGTTTGGAGAAATGGGGGGGGGGGGGGTGGATGAAGGGTGAGTATTCTCGTTAGGAGAGATGAGGGGATGAACAGTGAGTATTCTCGTTAGGAGAGATGGGGGGATGAAAAGTGAGTATTTTTGTTAGGAGAGATGATGGGATGAAGAGTGAGTATTCTCGTTTGGAGAAATTGGGGGGGGGGGGGGGGGAGCGGGGGGGGGGGGAATGAAGGGTGAGTATTCTCGTTAGGAGAGATGAGGGGATGAAGAGTGAGTATTCTCGTTAGGAGAAATGGGGGGATGAAGAGTGAGTATTCTCGTTAAGAGAGATGAGGGGATGAAGGGTGAGTATTCTCGTTAGGAGAGATGGGGGGATTAAGAGTGAGTATTCTCGTTTGGGGAAATGGGGGGATGAAGAGTGAGTATTCTCGTTTGGGGAAATGGGGGGATGAAGGGTGTCACGGCTTGTGACGGTTGCTATGCATGTGTTCATGCGCAACTCTCTTTTCCATCCCCTCTCCCCCTTTCTTCCCCCCCCCCCCCTCCTCTCTCTCTCCCCCTTCTTCCCCTCTTTCCATCCCTCTCCTTCACCTCCCCCTCTCTCTCCTTCGTGCTTTTACACGTGCATATCTGAGGATATGTGTATGTCATGTCCCTTCCCCTGAACGTTTCATGAACTCTGAGCGAGTTCTGAAGTCATCTGGTCGGGAGAGAAAGATTTCCCTGGGCTTTTGATGCCAAGCTCTGTCAAGAGACGGATCACCGTTCCAGCGTGGGAGCTGTTGGGTGTCGTCTAACAGAAGTAGTGGAGTGTGTTCGTTGTCACCCCCTTCTTTCTGTGCGTGTGTGGGTCTGTGTTTCACACTGGGCAGCGGTGTGCCCATTTACCTGGTGACAGGTGAGGGAGTCTGTGTTTGTCTGCGTAATATTAATGTAGTGATGTGAATTATGATATTGGTTAACATTAAAGTGAGGTTTAGGTTGCTTGCAAGGTCGGGGTGATGTTTTTTTTAGTGGAAATCTTTTAAATCCAGCATTCTTTTATCTCTAAATATTTGGGGGGAATTAGTAAATTTGTTGTGTTTAGGTGTATCATTTTGCCATAATTATGTTCAGCTCGGATTGTTTCAGGTCTGTAATGGTGATTGTCTAATTGCAGTATGTAAATTTTCCCAAACATTTTGGTGGGGATGGAAATGTGATGTAATTGTAATGTAGCCCGACTGGTGCTGTTTATATTATTCGGAACTAGTATGATGGAAACTGAAATATTGTTATTGCCATTTGTGGTTAGCGTAATGTATACTGCTTAAGGAAGAGATAAGTGTGTGTGGGGGGGGGGGGGTGTACTCTTTTGCAACTAGTAAAAAAGAACATAGTCTACAGAGCCAGCGAGGTGTTAAAGGTTTTCCTGTTTCCCTCCCTTCCGTGCCACCGCTTTCGACGGGTCTCTGGGACAAGTCTGGAATGGTTCTCGTCCCCCTTCTAACGTGTCACCCCGAAACTCCCTCATTCCCGTCCCCGTTCCCACTTTCCCACTGTCCCTCTTGCCCGACCAGCTTCAGACAGCAAACTACCAGCGTGGTCCGTCTTTGGCTGTCAGTATATGTCTGAACTCTGGCAGCGTGTTTGAGCAGAACTGGCGCTACAGTTGACTGCAAATTGTATTGTGCTGTAATTAGACAGAAGTTATTTTTTTGTGTGTGTGAGTAATGCTTGGGTTTGTGGCGTTCATTTATTTATGTATGTTTGCATGACCACAGTAAAACGAACTGAACTTTTCTGTGTCTCTGTGTTTGTGTTGTCGGGACGTTAGCTAGTCTGGGAAGGGGCGGGGGTTCATGGCCAACCCCTTATGGGTTGTGACAAAGGGTGAGTATTTTCGTTTCGAGAAATGCGGGGATGAAGGGTGGGTATTCTCGTTAGGAGAGATGGGGGGATGAAGGGTGAGTATTCTCGTTTGGAGAGATGAGGGGATGAAGGGTGAGTATTCTCGTTTGGAGAAATGGGGGGATGAAGGGTTAGTATTCTCGTTTGGAGAAATGGGAGGATGAAGGGTGAGTATTCTCGTTGGGAGAGATGGGGTGATGAAGGGTGAGTATTCTCGTTGGGAGAGATGGGGGGATGATGGGTGAGTATTCTCGTTAGGAGAAATGGGGTGATGAAGGGTGAGTATTCTCGTTAGGAGAGATGGGGGGATGAAGGGTGAGTATTCTCGTTGGGAGAGATGGGGTGATGAAGGGTGAGTATTCTCGTTAGGAGAAATGGGGGGATGATGGGTGATGAAGCGTGAGTATTCTCGTTAGGAGAGATGAGGGAATGAAGGGTGAGTATTCTCGTTAGGAGAGATGGGGGGATGAAGAGTGAGTCGGGAGAAACCGGTTAGATGGAGGGTGGAATCTGAAATAATATTGAAGTAAAATTGCAAACGGTCTAACAAGCGAAACAACTGATAATGAATGCAGTCAAAATCATCAACGTTCCCAGTCACTTATGGTGCACTTCCGTGCAGGTAAGGCTTCATCAAATCATAGTAAAAAAGTTTTAAAAAACTGTCACATTACTGGCTTTGGTGCAATACTTGGTCCATAATAATTACGATAATAGTCTGAAAATTAGAACTGGTCTGCGAACCGGACTGAGAGTCCACTGAACAGGTTTTAAAGTTGAACGAAAGAACATATAAAAGTCTGTCTCAAGTATATTTCTTATTTCCATTGTTTGACAATGGGCAATATATTTTTGTTTGACAATGGGCAATATATTTTATTACTACCTATAAAATATTTTGCATCCCTTTTCGCCTCTGTCTGCTTGGTCGTAAAAAAAAAATCCAATATGGGATGGTATCCAATAAAAATCAACATTTGCACCTTTCATGAAAAGGGAGTGTAATAATTTCAAACAATAAATCTTCTCTCAGATTATTCTCAAAAAGGAGCAATTTTTTTTAAAAACTGATTGATAGTAACACAAAAAAGGATATTACTTATCATTATTAGTATTTTTACAAGATGATTTAAGGTCATAAGAATGGCCACGAACTCGGCCTTAAAAATCTGAATGTCCATTACCAAAATAAAATGATTTTTGTTTTGTTTTTAGGCCAGAAATCACGAAAGCAGAGCCAGCACTGCTATCATCCAGAACTGGGCAATCAGTGTTAACTTTTAAATGATTATAAAACTTCAGTTCTGACAGATGCTGCTACTATATGTGGACATTCTCATTTTGTTGTGTCAGAAGAGCATTTGTTTGCTTCTGTTAACTCCCAGGCAGGGACAGGTGGCACCAGTACACGAGGTGCCATATCATATAAATCAATGTAAATCAATGTCTCAGGGATTTAGAATTTCTGATACATGTGTGCGAAGGTTTGCAGATTTAATTTATTTTGTCCTTTGATCTTTTGGGGAAATCAATATCAGACTTAATATTCAACTCCTCAAAATTCTCCACAGCTGTACATCTCACAATGTATCCAGTAGAACGTAATTTTCTGATTTCATCGAGCGGTAAAATGACCGCAAGCTTATCTTCGGAGATTTTTCTAAAGAAGCTGCGAATCATTGACAGTAAGTCTGTGAAATTAGCCTTAAGAATATATGTGCATACTAAGATCTCCAAAATCATTTTATTTTGGTAATGGACATTCAGATCCTCAGAGTGATCGACTTGGAGGCAGGTGTTGCAGAAAGGTCTCTCCAAAGAGAGATGCTTGCCCAGCGTTCCAGGGCAAAGAGACAGGAGAAAGGCCCAAAGACACACCAGCGTCAAATTTCATTTGTGCAGTGTGGGAGAGCACCCCGGTATTGGCCTGTCCATGTCCACCCACACCAGAAACTGAATTAATCACTTCCACTTAAGTCCCGCATTCACTGTAAGTTAGCAACACTCGCTTTCAAACATTTTGACAAGTCTCTTCCATTGTATCTCTCCTCTGTATTGGAAACATATGAACCGCACAGAACATTAAGATCCAGTTCTGAAAAACTGCTTAAAGTTCCAAGGACTGATATGAAATGCGCTGGAAGTAGGTCTTTCACAGCTCAGGTTCCCCAAGTGTGGAACTCTCTACCTTCATCTCATTGAAATGCCTCTGATCTTCATTCCTTTAAGTCAGATCTGAAAACTTACCTTTTCCGTCAGCATTTTTGTTCTGGGCGGAACGGTTAAACCAAGGTATGCCTGTTAACAAGTATTTTGTACTAGTATTTTTGTAGTCCTGTTTTAATGCATTGTGTATTTTATGTAGTTTTGATCTTAGATGTGAGGCGGCATATTTTTTTATCTGGTTATTTTAATGGGCGTGTGTATGTGTGTGTGTGTATGCGCGCGTGCGTCTATGTGTGCGTGCGTGCGTGCATGTGTTTGTGAGGGTACAGTGCTCTGGTACTCATGTGTAAGTGTGTTGGCATATTAGTATGCCCGAACAGAATTCTATGTTAGAAAATAAATATCTTAATGCTTATGCAATTTAGTTTTTAGTGCAATTGATATTTAATGTCAGCGTGTGTGTGTGTCTCTGTGTGAATGTGTGTGTGTGTCTGTAAGGGAGGGACATCCATATGTGTGTGTGTGTGTGCGTGAGTTCTATGAAATGAATTTTGTTTTAATCTAAGCCTTATTTACTTCATAGCTTTTATAATCTGATTCATCTCTTACGGATGCTTTTTCATTCATATGAACACACTGGATGTTTTCCATTGTCAGATAGCGGTTGATGTGTTTTTAAAGGCATGTTTATATAGTCAACTGGATGATGTAAGGCGCTTTGAGCAGCAATGGTTCTGGATATCGCGCCATAGAAAAACTATGTATTATTATTATTATTATTATCACCCAGTGCGCAACTCCGTAATTGTCTCCAGTGAGAGGCGGATACCTTCGTGTCTTCACCCTCGTTTTGTCTGAATGGCGTTTCTACACTGTGTGGACGACAGCATCATCAACAGCAAAATGTCACTTTAATCTATCACCCTCTCAAATGGCGTGGTGTTTGGGATATCTGAATGTTCCCATGGCTTTTTTTCATGTTTAGCTTCCTGATACAGTTTCAGCTTCTCCTCGGTGCCCCCCCCCCCCCCCCCCTTTTTTTTTAAAATTTTTTTAAACCATTACGATGGCATTATTCCAACAAGAAAAACGGAGTAAATCAAAAGTTCGTGCATCACGACCAGCCGCCACTCTAGTGAAGTGGTTAGCGTCGTGAACTGACGACTGGGAGGACGCGGGTTTGATTCCCAGCGGAGATGGGGGGTTTTTTTCAGCCCACGGCCAGCTCCTACCCAGAGTTATGTATGTTATGGGAAGGCTGGGACCACAAAGTTAAATATCACACACCTTATAAATGTGTCTTTTGGATGTGTTGCTCAAATTTCCTCACCAACACTGCAAGTGTCTGTATCTCTCAAGTCTGATTAACGTCAGGATATCATAAGGAAAGGATGTGTAGAGTACAGCCTTGTCACGGAGTTCCAAACCTGAAATGGCTCTCCTAAGCAGTACTGTCGTCTTCAACATCCTCCACCTTCATCATCAATACATTTTTAAAAATTTTTTAATTGTCCCTAGTTTCGTCCCCTGCTCTCACGGTGACCTCAGTCCCCCTCCACTTCAGTGCTTGGGGTGAGTCCTGTCAAGGTCTTTTGATATCGCCACTTTCATGAAGGACTGTCGTTGGAGAGATGTGGTGACAGCCTCCACTCTTATGGGGACACTTATTCAATTTAGTTCTATGACTGATGAGCAAACATCATCGGCTTAGGTGGTGGTGAACTAAGTATGTAAAATCAGAACAGACACTACCGAACACCACCAAAGTGATCTGACAGGAGTGCAGGGTCTCCTCTGGTATGTGGCCTCCTGGCGATCTGACATCAATGATTCCCTATTGACTGCCAAGGTGTGGCTGTGTATGTGGGATTGGAATGTGTTGCATATGAGTAATGTCGCTGAACCAGTGCAAACGACCAGGCAACAAAAAGAAAAAAAGAAAAAAAAAAGAAAAAAGATAGGGCCTTCAAAGCTCACTTGTGAAATGCACTTTATCACTCAAAAGAATCATAAGGAAAAATAAAAGACAAAAACATGACTGTTTAAAATGAGTTCTGTAGTAAATATTATGCAGCTGAAGGAGAAATAAAAAGATGCAGGAATGTGTAACACATCCTTCCATTAACATTCAAAACTTATATTAAAACTGATCTTTTTTTTAAAGTGTGATCAATTGTTCCTATTCGAAGTGGTAACACAATTGAAAAGACCAACACATGTTGCCCTCAAATTGTTCCCACCATGCAGTCCACTTTAAACATACTGTGTACTCTCTCAAATATCCCTGAACATAAAGAACTTTGTCTTATCTCTCTCTCTCTCTCTCTCTCTCTCTCTCCATCAAAACCCACAATGCCTTCACAGAACATCGCATACGAATTCACAATGCTACTTCAGAGCATCATATAACAATAATAATATAGGTAGATACATATATCTCAAAGTGTGTCACAATATCATGTCAGTTAAGATACAAAGCACACAAGAATATACACACGCACACACATACACACACTTACATACAGGGGCGCACACAGACACATATGCATGCATACACTCACACATACACATATACATGCACAAACAAACACACGTGGAAAAAATAATTGTGGATCTACAGAATACAGGTATCAAATGGAGTGCCTTGATTATATGAAGACTGCTTGAAAAGGAATATTTTTAGACACTGGATGCGAATGGGGGCTGCAACAGACTGAAAAAAGCGGTGAATTTCAGGTTTGTACAGCTGAAGAACAAAAGGCTCTCCCACTGTGTTTCTCTGTTGAATTTGGGGAACACAAAAGATTCTACCATCGGCAGAAGAGCAGAGAGACCTTGCTGAGACTCGTGCTTAAAAGGTCAGAAATATACTGCAGTTCCAGATGATACAGGAAAGCAGATACACATGACCTTGGATTAAACTCTCTGCTCAACAGGAAGCCAATGTAATTCTTTAAAAAGAGGTGTACAACGCTGAGACTTACATGTTATACAAATAAGTATTGCAGCCAAATCTGATCTTGATGGAGAGATTTATGTGCATAGCCAGCAAAATTCAATTATAATCAAAAGAACTAAATTGGTATGTAAAAAAAATCGACATTCTCAATGCTGGCTCAAAACATCACATCAAAATTAACAAGGCCAGGGCAGAAAATCACATCAGTATTCACAAAGCCAGCACAGAATATCACATCAGAAATCACAATGCCAGCACAGAATATCACATCAGAAATCACAATGCCAGCACAGAACATCACATCAGAATTCAATACGCCAGCACAGAACAGCACTTAATTCACGACTACCCCGTCCTGTTATCTCCATGGAATTGACCACCAACAAGGAATCCAGAAACTGCACTGGAGCCTCAAAACAGATTCCACAACTGCCCTGTAACGCTATGTTGATAGTTCTGGATAGAACATCAACACACACCTGCACATTGTCCTGATGACTTAACTTGTCTTGATGGTACTGAACATCCAATCAGGGAACCAGAACCTGTTCTGTCACTTCATGTTGCTGCTATGCACTTTCAAAATGTCAGGTTCCTGAAAATGTCATGTCCAGCAAGTTGCTGGTGTGGGAGGGAGGGTAGCATCAAATCTTGCTCATTCAGGACACAGCCATCAGATGTCTTGCCTTTGTTTCATAACATAAAAACAACCACTACCAAGCATCATGTACATAAGTCCACCTTGATGGCATGAAGCATCAAGTGTGGATCCTCAAACACTCTTTCACATTTATTCATCTGACTGACATGGAGTAATAAAACCAGATCTTTAAACCATCCTGGGCATTTGTTTTGCTGAAATGGAACATGAAAACAAGGTGAAAGAAGTGTCCTTTGAGTTCATCTTGATGGTACAAATAGTGAAATGCCAACCATCCTACACATTCATTCTGATGGAATGGAACATGAAATTTCCAAAGACATTTCAGTCTTGTACATCCATTATGACAGCGCAGAATCTCATCATAAGATGTATACATACTGTCCTATAAATTATATTCAAAAGAACAGAATATTGTAAAGGGATCCATAAACTGTCACTCATTTGGATGATGAGGATCCTTGGACTGTCCTGTGCAACATCATTCTGAAGTCTTCATATCTGTCTCCTCCCCCACCCCTGAAGTCTATTGTTATGGATTTGTGGTCTGACAATTAAAAGATTTCGACTTTCGACTTCAACTTCTCTCCCCCTCCCTCCTTCCCTGAGCAGAAACCCCTAAACTGTCTCATGCCTTTCATCCTGAAAGGATGGAACCAGAACCTAACAGCA
>NC_134883.1:31665330-31680330 GCF_041734735.1 Babylonia areolata
ATGGGAAAAAATATTTGTGAATGTGGGATTTGATCCCATGTGTTCAGATTCTCTCCCTGCCTCGGCAGACACATTACCACTAGGCCACCACTCCATCTGATACACATATATTAACATACATACAACTGTCATCAGTGTGCACAGAGGTTAACTCACTCCAGACAAAGGCCCCGATTGAAGCCCTACTGTTTACAACCATCTCAGATGAAGGGCACCGATTGGGGCCTTAGATAGCTTTGGATATTTGGAGTGGCACCCAACTTCCAAAATGACATTATGAACTAAGAATATCTTAACTGACCTTTCCACTCTCCACTGCGAACAATAAATGCAGTGTGTGTTGTTGTGCTCGCGAGCAGGAGAGTTATTTTCACAGTGACTGGTTCACATGAACAGTGTGTGTTGACAATGGCATCTGACCCAGTTTCGTCCCAGTCACAAGGCAGGCAACAGAATCAGACAAACGGGCCCTTTCATGGCTGTATAATGTTCTGAATTTAATCTGTTTAAAGTTTTTGTGCTTGCCTGGATAAGTTTACATGTCATTTGTGTGTACAAATTTTAATTTCGAACAAAAAATATGGATATTTTCATCATCTCACTGAGTGATAGCATAAGAAGGGAGGAAGTTTTCTATTTTGTCCCCAACTAATTTGTTATCTTACTGATTAATTTTGAAGTTTTCAGTTCATACATTCTAACATTTGTTTTTTGGGGATTTTATTTCTTACCTATACAGGTGGGTCGTCTGTGGGGAAAGTCAGGGGAGCTACCTGACAGTACTCAGTGAGTTAACAAACTTTGCACATTGTCTCCAAATTGTCTGATACTCATACACATACCCTTTCCTTTTGCTCTCTCTCTCTCTCTCTCTCTCTCTCTCTCTCAGGTAAAGTATTATAGTGTTTGAGTTTGAGTTGTAGGCCTGGAAAATAAAGTATGTGTGAGTTCTGTGCAAATCATCAGCAAAAGGATCAGAGATAATAATGTAAATGTTATTTTGCACGCAATATACAAGTTGCTAATAAAACAACATTGTTTGTAATACACACATACTAAAACAAAAAAGAAAAAAAAAAGAAAAAAAAAGAAAAGAAAGAAATCCTGATGATTTTATCATAGTTGGTATCATAGTTGGTGTGTGCTAAGAATGTCTGCAATTCTGTTACCCACTGACTTCTAATATAGATATGGAATCTTACATTTGATCTTCAGCATGCACGCATAAATACAAAATGAGGGCTCTGACACTTAGCAGAGGCTTTCTTGTGTGTCTTTTCCATGAAAGGGGTGGAATGGCTGGCTTCTATGTATGGCATTGCACTCAGTTTGTGGGCTGGATCATTTTTGCGCACGCATTTGAATTTTTGGAGGCAAGCACGTTATCAACTATAATGTGAAACCTTTTTCTTGCTCAACTGGTGCAATATTTCATTTTTTGCTGAATTTCAACCCACGTGCTTTTACAATGTAGTGTGCCTAACGCACAGTTGAAATCTGCCAAACCACTGTCATGAATCAAAATTGCATCAAGGTCAAGGTCAACCAAAAGATCTAGGAGCATGACATTCATGGCAATGATAAAGAATCAAACCTTCCAATAAATCAAAATAAAACAGCTCACAAACTGCTCACTAGGGGTGGAGGGGGCTGGGTGTGTGTGGGGGGGGTGGGGGGGGGGGGGGGGGTAGACAGAACGGATTCAAGAAGGCAGAGACTGACAGAGCAGACAAGAAAGAAGATGACATATGAAGAGAGTTCGGTGATAACATCAAGGCTTTGACATCCTTTCAAAATGGCTATGACAGCGATCAACCCATCAATCCTCGACTTCTTATTTATGGTTTTGATGCGCGCCATACTAGGAAATTTCTTTCAAATTTGTAGAATGAACCTTATGGGCCAAAGCACCCTGTAGTCAGTACAACACATACTGAGTCTATGGTTTCTCCCCAGAATATTTCACTTCACATTGTTTAAAGCCTTCAAAGTAAAGCCACACATTGTACTTCACTTCAAGTGCATATGGTAAGTCTTTTTACTGTTAACCCTTTCACCGCCAGTTAATTTAGAGTACAAAATTTCCTTGTGGTATAAACACAGAAAAGACAATGGCTAAGAATAACTGGGGATTCCCCCTGCGATGTACAGAAAATATGGCCTATCCTACCACCGAACATTAACCCCTAGGCTGCCTATATGACGAGATAACTTGTCATGGCAAGCATGTACGCTTCGCTGCCACAATGACGAGATAACTTGTCATCGAAATATTCTGACTTTTCCCTGTTTTGCGTTCAGTTCGTTGGCAAAAATGCTGGTAGCTTTAGCTTGGGGAATCTTTCTGGATTCTATTCATAGCTAGAAACCCCATCTACGTCATGAGGCAGTCCTTTATTTGAATGTTTTGGTTGGGTTACTGTCCCGGTGTTTGCCTGGCTCCTCTCCTCGCTCGCTCAACAAAATGTCGGACTGACACCGTGCTCAAGACATGCAATCGTAGTGAACTAAATCAACCAAGATTGCTGTCTTTTGCTGATGCTCAGAAAGAATTGAAGTGTAAACTCGAAGAAGACAGTGATGAACATTTATAGGACGATCTGATTGAAAATAAAGGGAGCAATCAAGAGAGTGGCCAAGATACGAATATCAGTGAGTGATGCTGGCTGTGCAAACCTTAGCAGACGACAGAGAGTGACTGAATTATTAGCAGGACAGTGTGAGCAATTTTCTTGGCACTCAGCCAACGCGGTCTGATGAGAACTGCATAAAGTGACCATGTGAGAGGGGTGAAGAGGATGGGGGTGAAGACTGAGGGGGTGTGGCCTCTCATCCACATTATCACTTGGAGAAGTCACAATGCATTGTATATCTCTTTTTTTTTTCTTTTTTTTTTTATTGTGGTTGTTCTAGTATGATTTTGTGTATGCAGATATCCAGAAAATATGATATTTTAGTGCAAATTACCTGACTAATGTTAGTAATGAACAAGTTGAAAATGTGACAAAAAACAAAACACTGATTTCAAAACAACAGCATGTCACTAAAAATATATAAAACGGGAAAACATTATGTGTTTTGTGTTCTTTATTCATTTACCTTTCAGAAAATATATACTTTTATAGGTCTTTTTCCAATAACAAAGAGCACAGAATTTTAAAAAAATGTATACCCATTTTTTGTGAAAAAAACCTGGCAAATAGATTTCACTTAAATCTTATTTTCCTGGCAGCGAAAGGGTTAAGAGCAGTAGGTTCATGGATAACAGACCAATGAATGGTCACCTTTCAGTGACATGGGTCCTCTACCACACCTGTGCATAAATGCGAGCTTGGTGGTGAAAGGGTTAAAGACTTTATGTGTGGTACAATAGGTTTCTTGTTTCCCATCTTCATCGTCTTCTTTTTTTTTTTTCTTTTTTTTTCTTCCCCTGGATGAAATAATACTGTTTGAATCTGGTTTAATCGATGTGCTTGTCTAGCAATCCTTAACATCAACCTGTTCACCAGGGAAGCTGTGGCCTCAGTGTGGAGGCAGATGCTGCAGAAAGGCCTTTCAAAGGTAGAAGAGATGCATGCCCTGCGTTTTGAACTTAAGCGACTGAGAAAGGCCTAAAATCTGACAGACAGACCAGCATCAGACGTCACCTGTGCAGTGAGGGAGGGTGTGCCACAGCCGTACTGTCCTGTACAGCCACACCTAACACTCTATCATGATAGTCATCACCATTGGGAGGGGGTCACGCGACACCAAAGCCTCCTGAAACTGTTTATCTAGCGATCAAGGAGTCAGCCTGTTTTTCATAAATGGGTCATAGTTAAAAGAAACTGGTAAACACTATAACCACTGACTTACTGGAAACACTGGCGAGTTGTTCAGAAGTTCTCCAAATATACACCCAGCAGCCCTGCAACACACACACTTGCTTGTTTCGGAAAACACAATATTTGGAAATCATACAGTGTTTTGTGTTGGGGTTTTTTTTGTGTTTTTTTAAGTCACTTTTCTTAAGTAGCTGCAGAGAGAAATGTTAATCTCATTCTGGATCCAGCATTGGGTCACTATCTACTCAAAGGACAATGATACAATCAGTTTGTTTGTGATGTTTTATTTTTTGGTGGGTCTCTCTCTCTCTCTCTCCAATGTATTGCTTATCCTTGTATGTGCTTTTGTATATCCCCCTCCCCCACATGCCCACTTGACAGAGGCAGAATGACCATATCATTAAAACATTCGAGTCTGGTTTCAAGTTTGAGTTTGAGTCTGAGTTCTCTCTCTCCCTCTCTCTTTCTCTCTCTCTCTCTCTCTCTCTCTCTCTCGCTGTGCCTGTGTCTCTTTTTCAGTGTACCTACCAACCAGCCCCTCTCTTTCTCACTCTCCTTTATTTGTTGTTCATGATAGCAATGTCATTGTTGTGCCTATGTGTTTGTCTGTTTACATACCATTCAATCAATCTGTGTGTGTGTGTGTGTGTGCACCCATACATTTGTGCATGTGTATGTGTGTGTGTGGGGGGGGGGGATTGGGGTGTATCCACTGACTCACCAAAGGTCAACTCCTTCATCATATTTCCGAGCACCATAAAGAAGTTCAGGAGCTCTGTACCACCTGAATACAGACAGAATCAGAACAAAAACATTGTATTGTATTGTCACAGTGCTAGATGAGTAAGGTGACCACCCAACTACCCATTTTTCACTCACAGAACACAGGAACAGAAGAAGCAGACTGCTGGCTGGCTGGATAGATGGACTGACTATTATCTGTCTGACCAGTATACCTTACACTTGCCACCTTGTTGCTTCTAACCAGGCAAGAGTGGTTATTTTGTCACACCTTGTGTCTGACTAGTTAACAGAGTGGTTTGTTGTTGTTGTTGTTGTTTCTTGCTTCCCCTACAGATTTCTGACCAGTCCACAGAATGGTTGCTTTCCAACTCGCACCTTGAAGCATCTGCACAGTCCAAAGAGTGGTTATTTTTGGTCTCCACCTAGGAGGAAGGTGGCAGAATGGTGAAGATACTTATCTGCCGATACAGTGCCCGTGAGGGTCTGGGTTTGAACTGCACTCTCACCATTTCTCCCAAGTTTGACTGGAAAATCAAACTGAGCGTCTAGTCTTTTGGATGAGATAATAAACCGAGGTCCCGTGTGCAGCACACACTTGATGCGCTGAGAAAGAGCCTTGGGCAACAGAAGTGTTGTCCTCTGGCAAAATTCTGTGAAAGAACTCCTCTCTAACAGGTATATAAATATATAAAGCAAGCATTCAAGGCCTGACAAGTGCGTTGGGTTATGCTGCAGTCAGGCATCTGCCTAGCAGATGCGGTTTAGCGTATATGAACTTGTTTGAATGCAGTGACTCCTCCTTGAGAAACTGAAACTGAAACAGGGCAGTTACTTTTAATACCTTGTGGTGTCTGACCAGTCAACAGGGCAGTCATCATTCACACCTCTCACCTTGTGGTGTCTGACCAGTCAACAGGGCAGTCATCATTCACACCTCTCACCTTGTGGTGTCTGACCAGTCAACAGGGCAGTCATCATTCACACCTCTCACCTTGTGGTGTCTGACCAGTCAACAGGGCAGTTATCATTCATACCTCTCACCTTGTGGTGTCTGACCAGTCAACAGGGCAGTCATCATTCACACCTCTCACCTTGTGGTGTCTGACCAGTCCACAGGGCAGTCATCATTCACACCTCTCACCTTGTGGTGTCTGACCAGTCCACAGGGCAGTTATCATTCACACCTCTCACCTTGTGGTGTCTGACCAGTCAACAGGGCAGTTATCATTCACACCTCTCACCTTGTGGTGTCTGACCAGTCAACAGGGCAGTTATCATTCATACCTCTCACCTTGTGGTGTCTGACCAGTCCACAGGGCAGTTATCATTCACACCTCTCACCTTGTGGTGTCTGACCAGTCAACAGGGCAGTCATCATTCACACCTCTCACCTTGTGGTGTCTGACCAGTCAACAGGGCAGTTATCATTCACACCTCTCACCTTGTGGTGTCTGACCAGTCAACAGGGCAGTCATCATTCACACCTCTCACCTTGTGGTGTCTGACCAGTCACCAGGGCAGTTATCATTCACACCTCTCACCTTGTGGTGTCTGACCAGTCCACAGGGCAGTTATCATTCACACCTCTCACCTTGTGGTGTCTGACCAGTCCACAGGGCAGTCATCATTCACACCTCTCACCTTGTGGTGTCTGACCAGTCAACAGGGCAGTCATCATTCACACCTCTCACCTTGTGGTGTCTGACCAGTCAACAGGGCAGTTATCATTCACACCTCTCACCTTGTGGTGTCTGACCAGTCAACAGGGCAGTCATCATTCACACCTCTCACCTTGTGGTGTCTGACCAGTCACCAGGGCAGTTATCATTCACACCTCTCACCTTGTGGTGTCTGACCAGTCCACAGGGCAGTTATCATTCACACCTCTCACCTTGTGGTGTCTGACCAGTCCACAGGGCAGTTATCATTCACACCTCTCACCTTGTGGTGTCTGACCAGTCCACAGGGCAGTTATCATTCACACCTCTCACCTTGTGGTGTCTGACCAGTCCACAGGGCAGTCATCATTCATACCTCTCACCTTGTGGTGTCTGACCAGTCAACAGGGCAGTCATCATTCACACCTCTCACCTTGTGGCGTCTGACCAGTCCACAGGGCAGTCATCATTCATACCTCTCACCTTGTGGTGTCTGACCAGTCAACAGGGCAGTCATCATTCACACCTCTCACCTTGTGGTGTCTGACCAGTCCACAGGGCAGTCATCATTCATACCTCTCACCTTGTGGTGTCTGACCAGTCCACAGGGCAGTCATCATTCACACCTCTCACCTTGTGGTGTCTGACCAGTCAACAGGGCAGTCATCATTCACACCTCTCACCTTGTGGTGTCTGACCAGTCCACAGGGCAGTCATCATTCACACCTCTCACCTTGTGGTGTCTGACCAGTCCACAGGGCAGTTATCATTCATACCTCTCACCTTGTGGTGTCTGACCAGTCCACAGGGCAGTTATCATTCATACCTCTCACCTTGTGGTGTCTGACCAGTCCACAGGGCAGTTATCATTCATACCTCTCACCTTGTGGTGTCTGACCAGTCAACAGGGCAGTCATCATTCACACCTCTCACCTTGTGGTGTCTGACCAGTCCACAGGGCAGTTATCATTCACACCTCTCACCTTGTGGTGTCTGACCAGTCAACAGGGCAGTCATCATTCATACCTCTCACCTTGTGGTGTCTGACCAGTCCACAGGGCAGTTATCATTCACACCTCTCACCTTGTGGTGTCTGACCAGTCCACAGGGCAGTTATCATTCACACCTCTCACCTTGTGGTGTCTGACCAGTCAACAGGGCAGTCATCATTCATACCTCTCACCTTGTGGTGTCTGACCAGTCAACAGGGCAGTTATCATTCACACCTCTCACCTTGTGGTGTCTGACCAGTCCACAGGGCAGTTATCATTCACACCTCTCACCTTGTGGTGTCTGACCAGTCCACAGGGCAGTCATCATTCACACCTCTCACCTTGTGGTGTCTGACCAGTCCACAGGGCAGTTATCATTCACACCTCTCACCTTGTGGTGTCTGACCAGTCAACAGGGCAGTCATCATTCACACCTCTCACCTTGTGGTGTCTGACCAGTCCACAGGGCAGTTATCATTCACACCTCTCACCTTGTGGTGTCTGACCAGTCAACAGGGCAGTCATCATTCATACCTCTCACCTTGTGGTGTCTGACCAGTCCACAGGGCAGTCATCATTCATACCTCTCACCTTGTGGTGTCTGACCAGTCAACAGGGCAGTCATCATTCACACCTCTCACCTTGTGGTGTCTGACCAGTCCACAGGGCAGTTATCATTCACACCTCTCACCTTGTGGTGTCTGACCAGTCAACAGGGCAGTCATCATTCATACCTCTCACCTTGTGGTGTCTGACCAGTCCACAGGGCAGTCATCATTCATACCTCTCACCTTGTGGTGTCTGACCAGTCAACAGGGCAGTCATCATTCACACCTCTCACCTTGTGGTGTCTGACCAGTCAACAGGGCAGTCATCATTCATACCTCTCACCTTGTGGTGTCTGACCAGTCAACAGGGCAGTTATCATTCATACCTCTCACCTTGTGGTGTCTGACCAGTCAACAGGGCAGTTATCATTCACACCTCTCACCTTGTGGTGTCTGACCAGTCAACAGGGCAGTCATCATTCACACCTCTCACCTTGTGGTGTCTGACCAGTCAACAGGGCAGTTATCATTCACACCTCTCACCTTGTGGTGTCTGACCAGTCAACAGGGCAGTTATCATTCACACCTCTCACCTTGTGGTGTCTGACCAGTCAACAGGGCAGTCATCATTCACACCTCTCACCTTGTGGTGTCTGACCAGTCCACAGGGCAGTTATCATTCACACCTCTCACCTTGTGGTGTCTGACCAGTCAACAGGGCAGTCATCATTCATACCTCTCACCTTGTGGCCACCTGATGGCTGTACTGGCGCTCCCCTTGGTTCTGGAAGACGCGGGCCAGGCCAAAGTCGGCCAACTTGAGGTGCCCTGTGGAGCTGATCAACAGGTTGGCTGGCTTCAGGTCCTGATGGGGTGTGGGGGGTGGGGGAGGGGGAGTGGGGGTGGGGGAGGAGGGGGGTAGGGGATGACAGAACAGCGACAATGTTACTGTCAGTCATAAAACAAGGTGTGTGGGTGGTGGGGTGGGGTTGGGATGTTTTTATATGTGTGTGTGAGTGAGTGTGTACTGGGTGATATTTGTGTGTGTGTGTGTGTGTGTGTGTGTGTTTGTATATGTGTGTGTATTTATGTATTTTCTTCCACTGCAAAAAATACTTATGCACTTTTGACTTTTCCTATGGTGTGATAATGTTAGATATGCCTTTGATGATCACGGTCAGGGTTCAGTTTCAAAGCAGAACTTATCTTCATGTAATCATTTGTCATTGAGCTTCTCTCACCAAATTATTATGAATTTTCTTCTCTTTTTTTTCCCTTCTTTCTTTTTTTTTTTTTTTTTTTTTTTTCCAAATATTTGACACAAATACCCATCACTTATCCATAATCAAAATTTCAATTCCTGGTCAGTGTCAATGTGATTATTAGTTGTCTCCCCTGCACCATGCAGTTACAGTATGAAATGTGCCAGATGACAAAAAAGCAAACGTTTAATCATCAAAAACCTTTATGTGTGAGTAGTTGGAGTTCTTTTTAATTCATGAACATGATTCAGAATTTACATGACAATTCTGGAATGTTTCTTGATAAATGGTTACCATCTGGTTCACAAGCTCAATATTCATAAATCATCAAAACAAAATAACATTTGTGTTTAGGATGTTTATAGTGTGAATTTCTACAAAGAATTTATGCTGGTGATCAAGTGTTTGATGATCTTAAGCAAATAAGTTAATGGGCCTTAAAGGGTACTAGATACTTGATGCAAGACACAAGAATTTTTTTTAATTATCTGAAATAGAGAATTTGTTTGCATGTTTGCTGACAGAAAAATGTTGTTCTGTCAGTGGAACATTTTGGCATGCAGAAATGCCAGCTAGACAGATGGCAGTTCATGATCATTTGCAAGAACATGCACTGTATCCATAAAACTCATTCTCGCTTTGCTCAAAACACAACATTCATACAACTCAGCCAGACTTCTGTGCTTCTCTATCCATCACATTAGCACCACCCCCCCCCCCACCCCCCCCTCCCCCACACACACTTTCTCCACACTGTCACGAACACTTGTACTCTTCACAAAAAACATACCAGACCCATTCACAAGACAAAATGAACAGACAGACTATAATGACTGAAACTGATACTATAAAGCACAATGTTATTCCAATCCCTGTATATGAAAAATATGATACCTAGGCTGTATTAAATCTAGTTGTGTTTCCTGAAAATCTGAAGTGAGATGAGTCTGATGTCGATCTTGACCCAGTTTCTAAACAATGAACATCTGCTTGCTGATATTGCAAACGAAATCAATACGGATTTGGATGACGATAACAGTGATGTCGAGTTACCTTAATTTTTTTATTTTTTTATTTTTTTTTTTAATCAATTGAAAAATCTAATGCTGCTGAATATTCAGTGTTCAATAATTTTTTTTCCTCAGTAGTAAAAAAATAAAAAAATAAATAAAATTTAAAAAATCCTGTATATCTGATGCTTTAAGTTTAAGATTTTGTTGCATTTTTTGTTGTTTAATTTTTTTCACAACAAAAAGTAAAACAAAGTAGTGTTCACATAATATAAATCAAAGGCATTGTTTTCTGAAAATTTCAGTACTTTGTTTCAATTTGGATAATCACTATGTGCCCCTCATCCATAACGTTCTGCGACTTACGTGTTTTCATGATTTTTTTAAATTTCATTTTTTTTTGTTTTTGTTGAACTGATCAGGATCTGAACGTGGGATTTGCCTCTGCACTGTTTTGTTGTTTTTTTTTCACCTGTACCAGGTCACTTCAAATGAAGGGGAAAAAAAAAGATTGATTTGGATGAAATGATATCCTAAGAATCTTTTCATCACATTTCTGGAAATGATGAGTAAAAGGAAAATTTTGTTTTGACATTTCTATGTGGCGAGTGTGTGTATGTTGCGGAGTTTCTTCCCTTGGCACAGCACTCTCATTGCCTCATGGCACAAAGTTGTGTGGTAGGCACAGGGATATCAACTAAACCGATTTCAAAGACACTTGATAGTATCTTTCTCCCTCTGCACCTACACGGTTGGTGCATTGTTGTTGCTGTTGTTTTAGGTTGGGGTCTTTTTTTGCTTTGTTTTCGGGTTATTATTTTTTTACTTCTTAGCCTGACTGTCTAATACTTAACGTATAATGATTAGAACTTTTCCTAAAATCAATCTGTTGAAACTTATGTGAAGCTGTCGCTGCACTTGCTTATTCTGTGCACATACACTTCGTCCAACGGTCTAACAAAAATTATAAATACTATCTGGTCTACTACACTGGTATAAAAGACAGAATATTGCCGTTATATCAAATGCATTTGTTGTAGTGATGTTATTACAGTTCAGCCTATCATTTTTGATTGAGTTAATGAAGCCTCAGTTACATGAAAGTGTGTCATCTGCAGTCACTGGGGACATTGATGCTTTTGATTTTTTTTTTTTTTTTTTTTTTTTTTTTACATTGATCACCAGGTGTGTCCCTTGTTCAATGAAAGACTTCCAATTTACACATACTAAGATTTGATTTTTTTTTTTTTTTTTTTAACTGTACTTCAAGCTTTCTCAAATGTTAATGTTTGATTCCAGCCTCCATCTGTTCTGTTTCTTCCTACTCACCATACAACTCCCCTTCCTTCCTTCCTCTTCCTTTCTTTTTTTCTTTTTCTTTCTTTCTTTAATGATAATATTCAAATGCAAAAATTAATATCTCAGCTACACACGTCTACAATAACCAGTATCTCTGATGGGTCATTCAACAAAATTCCTTCCTTCCTTTCTTGCACGCTCCCAGCATAACAAACCATATCTTCATAAAAGCATCACAAGTGTGTCACACTTACCCGATGCATGATGTTGTTTTCGTGCAGGAAGGCAAGACCTTTGAACAACATCAGCATGTATGATTTGACCTGGGCCTCGGTGAGAGGTCGCTCCGACTTGCGGATGACCTCGGACAGGTCAGACAGCATGTACTCGAATACGAGGACAATCATGGAGCCATGGGGAAATACTTCACGGAGGCGAACAACATACGGGTTGTCTTCAATTTGCTGTAGAGCCTTGATTTCCCTGATAAACAAGACAGGTTGTATACAGTCTATATATATATATATGTACATGATGATATGGTGATATGTATATTTATATAGCGTCTATCCTTGGTCAGAGACCAAACTCTAAGCACTTTACAAACATGGAGTCATTTTCACAACAGGCTGCCTGCCTGGGTAGAGCTGACTGTCGGCTGCCAGTGGGCGCTCATCATTCATTTCCTGTGTCATTAAATCAGGTTCAGTCACGCACACATACACACTCATACAGACATGTAACATTTTACATGTATGACCTTTTCTTTCATTTACTCCACCATGTAGGCGGCCATACTCTGTTTTTGGAGGTGTGTGTGCTGGGTATGTTCTTGTTTCCATAAGCCACCGAACACTGTCATGGATCACAGGATTTTTAATATGCGTATTTGATCTTCTGTGCACGTATATACATGAAGGGGGTTCAGGCACTAGCAAGTCTGCGCATACGTTGACCTGGGAGATTGGAAAAGTCTCCACCCTTTACAAAGCAGGCGCCGCATCCGAGATTCAAACTCCAGACCCTCAGATTGAAAGTTCAATGCTTTAACCACTCAGCTATTGCACCCGTCTTTGTATATATATATATATATATATATATATATATATATATATATATATATATATATGTGTGTGTGTGTGTGTGTGTGTGTGTGTGTGTGTGTGTGTGTGTAAAAATGTATATATATACATTATATATGTGTGTGTGTGAGCGTGTGTGTGTGTGTGTGTGTAGATATATCAAATACATAAATAAACCAATCAATAAATACAACAGAACAATAAACATGACATGGATTCAAAGATGACTGCATGCTCGCATTTTGAAACATATCTTCCTAACTCTAAACAATGCAAAAGAATTTACATGTTATTTCTTCAGTTTTAAGACAGATTTCAAATGACTACTGATTCAGAAATCTTCTCTCTCTCTCTCTCTCTCTCTTTCTAATCAAACCATAGAGTGAAAACTGTTGGGAAGGATGCAGCAAAAATATTTTCTTTCTTTCTTTCTTGATTAAGTTTTTCACTGTCAGCATTTCTAAACAGATTATAACACAATGCATAATGGGGTAGCGTGGGGAGGGGGGGGTTCTGTTTACCCCTTTCCTTCAGCCACAGATACTCCAGTAGCTGACAGATGCTGATGGCAGGCCAGTCTTCTTTTTTTTTTTTTTTTTTTTTTTTTTTTTAATGTTATGTGTGCAAGTGTGAATGCTCTGTCTCTGTGCCCTTAATTGTTGGTGTTTTTTTTTTTATAATTAACTGAAGCAGGACTCATATGGTGTAAAACCCTACCTCAGAGCAGTGTTGGGGATGCCTTCCTCAGGGTTCCTCAGTGACACCTTTTTCAGTGCCACAACTTCACCACTCTGCAAAACATGATTAGAAAAGATATACAAACCGGTGTTGATCTATTCACATAATAATTAATATACATGAAAATTAAGTTCCAACTCTGCGGAATTTGATGATCAAGTGTGTGTGTGTGTGTGTGTGTGTGTCTGTCTGCCTGTCTGTCTGCCTGTCTGTGTCTCTGCACATGCATATTGTATATGTGTGAGTGTGTGCATTTGTGTGGCTAGAGGCAAGTGAGTTGTGTGTGTGTGTTTGCATGTTTGCGCAGCCTAGAATTGTACAGAATTGAGTATTTTTATTCTCATGAAACCTAAGTGTTTATAAATTATATAAGACACAAGTGCGTCTGTTGGAGAGGGGTGTTATGTATGTGTACTGTATTGTATTGTATTGTATTGCAACTGCATTCTGCTGCATTGTATTGGATCGTAAAACTTTACCTTTCACAACAGATTTTTGTGTTGTGGGAAATTCAGCAAGAGCAGCTTGTTGCCATAGTGTAGGTTTATTTCTGTCTTTTTTTGTTTGTGTTTGTTTTGTTTTGTGGTCTGCAAATGTATCCGCTTTACTATCATCTGATGAGAGCATATTTGCAGTTGTGTTTTTTTGTTGTTTTTTTCTGTACTAAATGTATGCCCTACATGGAATTTGGTTGACTGTCTCATGCAGAAGACTAGCAACCCACACAAACATTCAATGTCTAGTGAAGATGGGAATAAAAAAAAATCCCAGTCCATGCAGGCATCTAACCCAGGACTCTCACTTCCTATTTCCTTATCTGGTGCATAACCACAAGCCCACCACTCTTGTGCATATACTGTATATTTGTGTGTGTGTGTGTGTGTGTGTGTGTGTGTGTGTGTGTGTGTGTGTGTGTGTGTGTGTATGTGTGTGTGTGTGTGTGTGTGTGTGTGCGTTTGACCTGTCTGATACAATATTGAACATAAATGATATTTTGACTATTTGAGTCATATCTACAGAACAAACCATGTAAAAATAAAATAAACATGTATGAATTTTGGTGAACTGTCCCTTGCAGAAAATACATTAAAAACAAACAAACAAACAAAAAAACATATTCCCACAATGCAGATAGCTCAATTTGGACATGAACCTTTAAGTTTAGCATAACTGAAATACGCGTCTCATAAAAAATTGCAAATGTTAAATGTAATTTGTATATAGAGCAATAATCATACAATCAATACCAACACAGGATCAATGTCCAAATGATAAGAATGAATATATAGAGCAAATAATTTACATATATATATATTCCATAGGTCACAAGCTTTGACAATATCTCACCTCAATATGTTTGGCTTTCAAAACAATGCCATGTGCCCCTTCTCCAATCCGTCCCAAAATACTGTACTGCTCCATAGCTGACGTTCCTTGACTGAAATTCTTTAGGATCTGCTCCTTGTCTGAAAGTGAAACCAATGGATCCAACAATGAATTTAAATGTTCAAAGTGTGTCAGTGGTCTGAGAGAGAGAACGTTTGTTCTTTACCAAATATATCCCGCACTTTCAGGTTTCAACAAATCTGATGGATGATTCAAGATAAGGTTGACTGAGCATCATCGTATTATTCATTCATACTAAAGAGAAAATTATATTATGCAGATTTACTCTCTTACTAGGTTAAATCAATTTTTAGAATCTCTCTCCCTCCCTCTCTCTCTCTCTCTCTCTCACACACACACACACCTGGATTCCCCACCTCCCACATTACCAACACACACACACACACACACACACACACACACACACACACACACACACATTCCTATGTGAAACGCA
>NC_134883.1:31682830-31685330 GCF_041734735.1 Babylonia areolata
TATGTGCACAGGCGGCATGTGTGTGTGTCTGTGTGGGGTGGGGGTGTCCACGAACACACACATATATCAGTCTGTGGGTGGTGTGTATGTGTGTGTGTGTGTGTGTGTGTGTGTGTGTGTGTGTGTGTGTGTGTGTGTCTTGCCAGGCTATGAGAACATCGCTACGCTCCAAAGGATGGAAGTGAATCATTGTTTGTTCATTGTTAATGTAAAGCGTTTGCTTTGTTTGTTGTTTTAATTCAAAGCATGCTAGATTTCATCAAAACGACTCAGAACTGACTCTCAGTCAGATCAAAGTAATACATAATGTTTGGCACAAGTGAGCTGCTGTCAACATGTACAGAGCGGATAAGACTGAAACAGATTCGGATCGACCTTTCATTATTTTCAGTCGCGGGGGCAGACAAAGAGAATGTGGCTTTATGGACAGATGTAGGTTACCGAAGGTACACCCACAACGTACAGCAAGTCTAGTGTTTCTTCAAAGAAACCATGGGTTACTGTACACCCACGATGTATGGCAACAGATTAGTTCCTAAAAGAAACCATGGGTTGCTGTACACCCACGACGTATGGCAACAGATTAGTTCCTAAAAGAAACCATGGGTTGCTGTACACCCAAGACGTACGGTAACAGATTAGTTCCATACAGAAACCATGGGTTGCTGTGCACCCAAGACGTATGAGAAGGGGTTAGTTCCTATACAGAGACCATGGGTTGCTGCGCACCCACAGCATATGGTGAGGAGTCTTTCTTTTATAGAAAGCATGGATGTCTGTACACCCACAACATACGGCGCACAAAATTTTTGGTGACATATGGCAAAGGTTAAAAAATGCGAATCAAACCTAAGCAGCAAGATGATTTCTCCAAAGCTAACATTGTAATGAACAGAGCAAGGAAAAACAACCAATAATGTTGAATTGCAGTCTATTCAACAATAATTTTTTGTTGAGGAAACAATTCAATATTAATTTTCATAGCAGATACCATTTAACATTACAACTATAGCAGATACAATTGAACAAAGACCCCTTTCCCCATCAAACATCAGCAGTGTGGAACAACTTAGAAATAAATGGAGAACACTGTCACAGCAACATCAACCTTCTGTGTTAAACTCCTTTTCTTTCTTTTTTTTTTTAATCAAGATAAGTATTCTCCCAAGTCGGTTACTAAAAAGCAAGTAATTGTAACGCCAATTATGGATTACTGTTGATTAAACATGAACCAGATCCACAATACCACTGGAAGATGATTTGGCATGTGAAGTTTGACGTAGGCTACCAACTGCTTTACAGTATCATCGGATCGAAGGCAGTCCTCATAATGCAATTTATCACTCAAAGATTCGATGTAAAAAAAAAAAAAAAAACAACAACAAAAACAACAAAAAAACTGATGGTTGCCTATCTAAAGAAGCTGACGTGTGCAGTGGAATCCCGCAGGGCAGCATACTTGGTCCGTTTCTCTTCATTATTTTTATTAACGACTTGCCAAGCATTACAAGGTCTCCTGCGAAGATGTTTGCGGACGATACAAAGATGTACGTACGAAGCGATACCCCAGGCTCAACAGACCAGCTACAACAGGACCTGTGTAAGTTAGAGGAATGGTCCAACACCTGGCTCCTCAGGTTCCATCCACAGAAGTGCTGTGTCATGAAGCTGGGCAACCAGAAATCTAACGCCAAGTATCAGATGAGGGACACAAACAAGGACGGCACCACTAACCATCTCACACTGGCAGAAACCAAGGCAGAAAAGGACCTAGGGGTGACCATAGACAACAAACTAACCTTCAGGAGACATGTCGAACAAGCAACTGCCAAGGCCAACAGAATGGTGGGAATCATAAGAAGAACTTTCAGCCATCTCACAGAAAATACCTTCATTCTGCTGTTTAAGAGCCTGGTCAGACCAATCCTAGAATATGGTCACGCTGTCTGGCAGCCACACCAGAAAGGCCTCTGCAGCGAGATAGAGGATGTTCAGAGACGAGCAACTAAGCTACTGGCCAAGCTCAAAGACAAGCCCTACCCAGAGAGACTGAGAACCCTCAAACTGCCCACATTGGAACACAGAAGATTGCGGGGGGACATGATTGAATGCTTCAAATACATTCACAAAATGTACAAGACTGATAGGCCACCCCTGACAAAAGCAGACAACCAGCAGAGACAACTCAGAGGGCATTCACTCAAACTGAAGAAAACATGCAGTAGACTCAACCTTAGGGCAAACTACTTCTCAAACAGAATCATTTCAACATGGAACAGTCTCCCAGATGAGATAGTCACTGCACAAACAGTCAATGCTTTCAAGAACAGGCTAGACAACCACTGGAGAAACGAACCATCAGTCTTTCACCCAAAATGCCAGGAATAACTGCCCTTAGCCTCCAACCACGCATGCAGTGTGGTAAATACCCAGACCAGCGTACAGGTCTACAAGGACCTACACCGCTGACACAGTAAAGTAAAGTAAGTAAAGTATTATT
>NC_134883.1:31690330-31697830 GCF_041734735.1 Babylonia areolata
CACACACACACACACACACACACGCGCGCGCGCACCCACACAGTTCTCCCCTCCCCCCTCCCCTCACTTCTTACTTTACACGCATGCATGCATACATATAGGGAAGAAAGACAACTGCCATCATAACAATAAACAATCACAGGCAATGGAATTAAAACATTATTTGAGCGAATCATTTATCACAGCAACAGCAGAGGGGGCAAATGATTTTTTGTACACATTCTTCTTTGCAAGGGGGATTTTACATCGTCTGCCAGAAGGGAGTTTCTGAAAGACAGAGTTAAGTGGATGAGTGGAATCATGAAAAATTTGGAGTGCTTTTCTGCTAAGTGTAGATTGGTATAGGGTGTTCAGTTGTTGCTGGGGCTTGGTTATGATTTTGTTGGCCAGGTTTACAACTCGTCCTAATTTTGTCTTTAACTTCACAGTCAGATTGCCAAACCAGGCCACAATACTGAAAGCCATGACACTTTCTATCAGACTTCTGTACACCAGCTCAAGTATGTGTAGACTAACATTAAAACTTCTTAATTTTCGCAGTAAAAAGAGTCTCTGGTGAGCTTTCTTGGCAGTGGCATCAACATGTTCAACTGTGATCAACTATAGTCCCTAGATATTTAAAACTGTCCACTATTTCCACTTGTTTCTGATCTATTATGACTGGATTTTGTGTGTGTGTGTCCCTTTCACTGCCTAAAATAAGTTCTTTTGTTTTCTCCACGTTCAGTTCGAGAAAGTTATCCTTTAAGAAAGAGTTTATGACACTAATTTCTAAAAAATACTGTGAAATTGAAAACTCGTCTTTTAAAAGACCTACTAAAGCCATGTCGTCAGCATATTTTACAAGACTGAGAAAAAGTTCTGAGCACCTGATGTCGTTAATGTAGAGGGAGAAAAGCAAAGGGGATAAAACAGAGCCCTGCGGAACTCCATGTATTCACAGTAATGATTTCAGACAATGTGGGCCAGCCAGAACTGACATTCAGACAAACACCCTGTGGCCGATCGCATAAAAACTGTCGTATCCATAAAATAAGGTCAGATGTTACATCCAGGTCTATAAGTTTCCTCACTAAAATATGATGTTGAATAGTATTAAAAGCAGCGGACAGATCCATAAAAAGTACCCTAACAGATGTTCCAGATTTGTCCAAATGACGTGCGATTAGATAAATTAAAGAAATTGTTGCATCATCAACACCTCGGCTAGCCCTGTACGCAAACTGTAATGGATCCATGTGATCAGCTGTACATTTCGATAAGTGTCCACAGACAACTCTTTCCATACATTTGGCAATGACAGATGTGAGAGCCACTGGGCGGAAATCTTTCATTTGGACAGCACCAGAAAACTTTGGCAATGGAACAATAGTTGTCATCTTCCATAAGCGGGGCATGAAATGAATATCTAAAAGAAATTGAAAAACACGTGTAAAAACTGGACCAAGCTGGTCGGCACAAACTTTCAACACGCGACCTGACAGGCCGTCTGGTCCGGGCGCTTTGTTTGGGTTGACACGTGAAAAACACCTCGTCACTTCAGCTGTGTCCAGTTCCACAGGGCAAGAGACAAGTGACTGACATAGCTCATCACACTCTGCACGGAAATCCTGCCTGTCAAACCTTGCATAAAACCTGTTCATGTCATTGGCAAAGCCAAAGGGGTCATCAGACAACAGAGCTTTGGGCCGCTGTTTCCTCCCCATCATTGTATTTAACCCCTGCCAGGCCTTCCTAGCATCCCCACACAACAATTTTCGTTCCACTTTATCTTTATATTCACGTTTTGTTAACTTAAGTTGACTGTTAAAACTTCTTTTGAGTTCATTTACCTTAAAAGTGTCACCAGCTAAAAATGCTATTTTCTTTTCATTAAGAATACCTTTCAACTCTTTAGTAATCCATGGTTTATTATTAGAAAAAAATCTTAGTGGTCTGTGGTCTAAATCTTCACAAAATTGGATGTACGATACAACATGATCCACAAGTGCTTCAAGACTATTGGAACAACTGTCAATAAATAACTGCCAGTCAGTGACTTCAAAACAACCTTTCAAAGCTTCGACACTGTCACTGTCCCACTTTTATGTGTTGTGCAATATTGGTTTTTGACGTTTTATTTTTTGAATGTAATTTGGAATGAGATGTACAACATTATGGTGAGACCTGCCAAGAGTTGGCCTGCATCGAGTTGCATAAGCGTCAGGAATTTCGCCATAGCAACGATCTAGAGTCCTGTTAAGACGCGTGGGGCAAGACACATATTGATGAAGGTCAGGCAAAAATAATGTCCTGTAATGTCACACGTGTTGAAATATCCAAGTATGAACACAGCCTGTTCCACTGACCTACTTAGCGCTGCGTTGTAACTGTCAGCCACACGTAATGCTGCCTGTGCGTTGTCTAGGCCTGGAATGTAGGTCAGAATCACAGTCACCTGTCCAAATTCACGGGGAAGATAGTGAGGACGGAAAGAAACAGTCAAGATTTCATACGATTTCGTGCTGATGCGCTCACAAACACAGAAGTTTGTGGCCCATTTTTTGTTAACAAGCATGCACAGACCACCACCAACTTTTTTCTCCGTTTTCGTTCTGTCTCTGTCAAAACGAATAGTTGTGAACCCCTCAGTATCAATATCCCCTTCCCGTTCAGTTAGCCATGTTTCTGTAAAACAAAATAAACATGTTCTTTTATGGTCATTGTCATACTGAATAAGAGCAGAAAGTTCGTCAAGTTTGTTGTGCAGAGAGCGAACGTTGGAAAGGGTAATGGCTGGTAGTGGTGGTCTGAAGCCATTCCTTCTCAGTCTGTTTCTCACTCCTCCTCTAGCACCACGTTTCTTTTTCCATTCTTTCTCTTGGATGTTGGTTCAGTAAAATCAGTGATAAAACTGGGGGGCGGTATAGAACTGCTGTCTTTAACTCACTCAGTACGGCCAGTCCTCTCTTCTATATATAGACCACTCGGATGTCCAGTGGGTGTCTGAATGACCCAACCTTTAGCTTCCGTCGTCAGAATTGTGGTATTCTTTGTCAACATTCACCTCTTCAGTATAAGAGCCTTCCGCTTGCAATATTTTGATGGTGGTAATTGGGGTGAAACGCTGTTAACGTCGTCTCTTTCGCCGTTCGTATGGAAACTCAGTAAAAACTCACGGCTGTAGTGCAGTGGTGTAATGGCGGCTCTGTCATAAAACTCACTCGAACCAGTCCGTGAATGAAAAATCCTCTCTGCAAACTAAAAACAAAAACTCAGCACTAAAAGAGTCACAAAACACTTTGAATACATCCTTACGAACACACTGGTCCCAATCACACGGCAAAACTCCACTTGGAAACTTATTTACAGACAAAAACTGACAGAGCAAAATTAAAAGTTATAATTAACTCAATAACTGACGATTTAAGGTCTTTGTGAGGCAGGTCAGATAGATGCTACACACTGGCACTGTGCCAGGAAGCTGAGTCATAGCAGTGAACTGGTGGTGACTTATGTGTATAATCGTTCTAGTTAGCTGCGTCGCAGAAGAAAGTCACATTTGATATTTAGAAAAAATAAAAAGAGTTAAGAAACATAGCAACAGTAATAGCAGCAGCATTAGGTGTAGTTGCAATTGTGGTGGTAGTGGAAACGGTAGTCAAAGTCGTATACGCGTAGTACTTTTCATAGCAGTTTTGATTAGCTCAAGTGTGTGTGTGTGTGTGTGTTTGATTGATGGGCCATTGAGTGTCTACACTGCACACATATATGTACCTCTCAGTAACACATTCAGTGTAGAATTTCATATATAGATATGCGTATATTATGGGTGAAAGTCAAGAAAAGTGAAGTTTGTATTATGCTGGTTATGTTTCGTTGTGCTGGTTTTGCGCTCAAGTTACAAGATCATAAGCAAAATTGATACAACTACTGCTCAGTACGACTCAAAACACTAACAAAGCAGAAGCAACAGTGACAGTAGCAGTAACAGCCAGATCACCAGTCAACAAGAGTGAAGTATTAGTAGTAGTCAGTCTTTGATCTGTCTTTTCTTTCTGCTCTTTTCTGCATCTCCTTTCTTACTGTTTGTGACTGTTGTTTTATCTAGACATTGAAATCAAATATGGAGCAAAGTGATCACTCTCTCCCAAAGCATTTACAACATTTGAATTCTTTGTGTAGACTTTGTGGGAAAAGGTCCAAGAGGCTTCAGAAAGATAAAAAGAGGCCATCAACAACATGTCTAAGTATTGCTTCTGATATCAACAGATTCTACAGTCTGAATGTTTTGGAGGACAGGGAGGGGGTGCACTCAAAAACAGTGTGTGTGTGTTGTACCGTGCGGTTGAATACACTGTAAAAACGCACAAATACTTCAGGATCAATAGCCACTGCACTGGCAAAAATTGATGAAGCTTCTCGTTTATGGTGTTAGTTTGATCTAAATCTAACAGAAAGCCAGGGTCCTATATGTGATCACTTTCGACAACAGAGTAGGGGTGGAAGACCAGAAAAAAAGGTAAAGAAATCTGGTGTTCCCAAACAACAACAGTGCCAGTCAGACACTCAACTGGATAATGATATTTCCTTCTGTGTCCCTGCTGCGTCCACGTCAACCCCAGAAAAAGATCCAAGGATAGCATCAATTCAACAGGCATCGATAAAGCAATGTGTCCTTTCAAACAGCAAATTCTACGGCCCCTGAGTCAGTTGACGGCACCTTTGACCCAGCAAGAAAAAAATATTTGACTAAACTTGTTTGCATTGAGATGTCACAATCCAGTGACAAAATGACTGTCACATGCAAAACTGGTAGGCAACCTATTGTTTTGAAAAAAATTATGAAACCGCGGAAAGCATCAGCGCAAGCCCGGACCCCACTCAGAAAGAAACGTGCAAAATTCATGAATGCAATCCGGATGAATGTGTCTGGAAATACTGAAGAAGACGCGGCCAAGCAGCAGGGCACAGAACTGTACACAGCAAACAAAGCCCGCAAGAAACTGGTTCTCAAAGAAGCCAACTGTTCTCCAGTAACCATATCAGCAAAGGAAGGTGCTGCTATCCGCGCAGGGCTTAGCATCAGTTTGACAAAATACAGGCAAGGTAAATGTTTACTCAGAAGACTTGGGATTAATTTTGCCAGTGAAAGGAAAGAGAAAAAATAAAAAAAATTAAAGCACAATGTGCAAAAGTAGAAGGCCAGATGAGAACCCTAGAGATATGGAATGATAATAAGGGGCAGATGGAACTACTTCCAACTCCATCTGCAGGCATTAAGGATGTCCCAGCTTTTGTCAAAAAATTGCTAGATGCTTATGACAGTCAGGGCCGTCTAACATGGCATGATGGGAGCATACCTGAGGGTGAAATCTGGGTTAAGATTGGTGGAGATCATGGTGGTGGGTCATTTAAACTTATGCTTCAGGTCGCAAACCTTGCCAATGCCAACTCAAAATACAACACTTGTGTCTTCAGCATAGCAGAATGCAAAGACACCCCAGAAAATTTGAGGAGGCTGTTGGATTCCTACAAAGAGCAAATCAAAGAACTCCAGACCATGCAATGGAGAGGCAAGCAAACTCGCTTGTTTCTGTTTGGGGATTATGAGTTTTTAACTAAGATGTATGGATTGTCGGGTGCACAGGCAATTCACCCATGCCTGTATTGTACATCATCCAAGACACAGATCCAAACACCACCTGAATACAATGATGGAAACATCACCCAGAGGACCGTAACTCAGATCAAGAGCAATTATCAGAAGTACAGACAGGCAGGAAAAGTGAAGTCAACAGCAAGACTGTACAACAACGTGATCAGGAAACCAGTTTTAGATATAGAACTGGAGCAGGTCACACCACCCTACCTTCACATCTTGCTGGGTATTGTGAAAAAACATCATGACTTGTTGGAGCAAGAATGCCATGCACTTGATCAGCAGTTAGCAAGAGCTTTGGCTCTTAGGGAGGACATAAGCTGTAACACCTTCACTGCAAAATTTCGGCAGCATGTAGAGCAAATCAAATCAGTTGAAAAGAGAAAGAAATATTTGAGACTTCTCAAAGCCAAAGCAAGATTTCAGAATAACCGTGGCCTTCGAAAAAAGGTACAGGAAACACAAGAAGAAGTCGATGAAATGGAATCATCAATGAATCCATTGCCATTCCGTTCAGGGCCAATCACCACAAATCTGTACACTGTACTGAGGGAAAACAGGATCATCACACAAGCTTACCATTCCAGGGCCTTCAATGAAAACCACTGCAACAAGTATCTTAAAGAACCAGTGTACACAAACATCTGTCCGAGTGTTGTGGACAAGACAGAGAAAGTCACTGACAACAACACACTGCAAATAGCTGTCAGCGCCAGGATAGTGTGTGCCAAGTTCACTGAGTTGAATGCATACTATTCTGATGTACATAGGCGAATCTCACACCAAACACCAGTGACTGAAGATGACACTGAAGGGACTGACACACCCATCAGATGGTATATGTCATTTTTCAGAGTGAGGTTCCCTCAGATACAGATAATTCCTAAACAACACCTGCTGGAACATCACTGTGTCCCCTGGTATCAGAAGATGGGTGACAGGTCTGGCACTTCTGGGAGAACAAGGAGGAGAGGAGACACATGCCACAATCAACTTCTTGTTGAAGAGGATCAGGGGACTGAAGAACAAACAGCAACAGCTCACATTCCTCCTTACTGAGCATCTGACCCTAGTGTCACCTCTGTTACAAGGACTGATTTTTCCTCATAAAGTTGTGCACTGAGTTCTGCAGACTTTTCAAACAACTGTAAAAGGCCTATCTTCACACACCCCAAAGTGTATAAGAAATGACTGTATTGTAAAATCAAAACAATACAATGTAAACTTGTATATTTTGTACCTCTTCAGAAACACAAACACACACACACGGGCGTGCGTGCAAACAAACACACACACACACACACACACACACACACACACACACACACATACACAAAGAGCACACACACACACACACACACACACACACACACACAGCACACACACACGCGAGCGCGCGAGCGCCCACTACCGCACACACACGTACTGTTTACATGTTTTAATTTGTCCTTTCCCTCATGTACATCTTTCAAATGAATAGATATGTCATAAAAATGTATTATATTCTGTTGTATTCATCCACACACCAAAACTTTGTGTTTGTGTGAGTGTGTGAGTGTGTGTGTGTGTGTGTGTGTGTGTGTGTGTGTGTGTGTGTGTGTGTGTGTGTGTGTGTGTGTGTGTGCGTGCGTGTGCGTGTGTAAAGTCAAGATTTTATTTCTTGATGGTAAATTGAATAAGCAACAATTGCTTTTTTACATCATGTGTGTGTGTGTGTGTGTGTGTGTGTGTGTGTGTGTGTGTGTGTGTGTGTGTGTGCGTGCGTGCGTGTTGGAGGTGGTGGTGGTGGTGGAGTGCAAATAAACAGTTTGTTTAATCTGAAGATACACATCCTTATGAACCTTTTGTATATGGTATGA
>NC_134883.1:31705330-31720330 GCF_041734735.1 Babylonia areolata
ACACACGCATATAAAATTATATATATATAATATATATATATATATATATATCGAGAGAGAGAGAGATTCCACACACACACACACACACACACACACACACACACACACACACACACACACACAACACATACACACACACGCATATATATATATGCGTGTGTGTGTATGTGTTGTGTGTGTGTGTGTGTGTGTGTGTGTGTGTGTGTGTGTGTGTGTGTGTGTGGAATCTCTCTCTCTCTCTCTCGATATATATATATATATATATATATATATATATATATTATATATATAATTTTATATATGCCTATATACATGTGTGTGTATGTGTGTATGTGTGTGTGTGTGTGTGTGTGACTTCGAACTTCCTATTCCTAGTCGGATTCATTTTCTTTTGCTAAACGCGCTCACATGGTGTATTAATAGCATGGTGCAGACACGAAAATTTGCGAAGACACGGTCAGCCAGCCTGTTCATGTTTGATCAAGCACTGGGAGAGTGCAAGGCCACAGGCACCCAACGAACACAAATTCTACGGAAAATCCTGGAACTAACTATGATTACAAAAAAAAAAATTATCAACCAGGTGATTCCACGGGAGGATTCTTTGACCAGGATTAGAAAGAAAAAAATCAACAATGAAAACAATTATAATGCACTTTAAATAACGTTATCTTCTGTTCAGCAATAACCATGTACGATTTCAAGGAGACGTCTTTGCTTTCAAGGAATTTCAGTTTCAGTTTCAGTAGCTCAAGGAGGCGTCACTGCGTTCGGACAAATCCATATACGCTACACCACATCTGCCAAGCAGATGCCTGACCAGCAGCGTAACCCAACGCGCTTAGTCAGGCCTTGAGAAAAAAAAAGAAAGAAAAAAAAAGGTGAATAAATAATAGATACGCTTACATAAATAAATAAATAAATAATCATTATGATATTAAAAAAAAAAGGTAGTAGTAATGGTAATAATAATAAAATAATAATAATAATAAATAAATAAATAGATAAGACAACAATGATGATAAATAAGCAAATAAATGTAAAACATGAAGACACACATTCACACATACATCCACACATGCATAACAGATATGCACCAAACATGCAGTTTCACAGTTATGAAAGCACAGTCAAATACATATAAACGTACATGAGCTCCAGCACACACACACACACACACACACACACACACACACACACATTACCCTGCACCTCCTCTACCCCCTCCCCCACACACTCATTTCTGGTCTATGTATCGCAGCTTCCACGGCACACACACACACACACACACACACACACACACACACACACACACACAAACGCTTACTTGTACAAGCACACACACACACGCCCATATCTCCCACCCCCAACCCCACACATATATATACAAAGATATATATATAATATATACGTTCCAATATCCTGTTGCTCCCACAGTGTAGGCATGCATACACTCACATACCTCATCCTCTACCCCACTTCCTCCCCCCACCCCCCCCCCCCCCCCCCCCCCCCCCCCCCCACACACACACACACATGCACAGAACTCTCCTGACACTTGTGTACACTTACACTCTCACGCATGCACCAACGCACTCAAAAACACAGACCCACACATACACACAAACCCACACATACACACACGCACAGAGGCTGCCACTGAATGGCCGCAAGAGGGATGGGAAAAGATCTCTGATGCCAAGAACATGGCGTCTAGTGTGTTGCTCAGTCTATTGTATTTGGAAAAGCCAACAGAGACTCTGTTCCGTTTTGAAGAAATTTGCGCAATGTTGGTTTGGAAATGATGCCGATATTTGTTTGATTTGCAAAGCATCGTGCTCTACCTTTCATATTAGACTTACGGCCGCTCTCTCTCTCTGCTTTTATTTCTTTGAGGCGATCGATGGTGTGATGGCCTTGTACCTGTTCTTTTTGATATTCTTTGACTTTTCTGGGGATTTCCGATTTTCCTAGATTTAGGCCGCTCGTTGGTGTTGCGTTACCAGCAAGTCTGTCAGCTCGCTCATTTCCCTTAACACCTGCATGTCCCGGGCAGTATGACCATGTGAGTTTTTTTTAATCTGAAAGTTGCGCATTGCCTTATGCCACTCTGGGCTTCCCATTCCGTTTTCAATTTTCTGTATGAGGTTCATTGAGTCGGTTAGAATCATGGCATGTTGGTTTCCGGGTGTATGGATGGACGATAGCCACTGGAGGGCATGTGTCACAGCTTCAACTTCCATCGTTAGGCTGGAGGTTGTGACTTTGTAGGCAGCATTCTCTTCCCTAACTGTTTTTCCATTTTGTTTCGCAGTGAATCCCCAACCGGATTGGTCTTTGGTGACTGAGCCATCTGTGTATATGATGATGTCCTCTTCTTTACTGTTTTCTTCTATGAGTAGCTTCACTTCCCCATCAGTTTTGCCCTCTGGCCATTCCCGACAATGTCTTCCTAGAGTGGGTGAAATGGCTGTGCTGAATAGATGGTTGAGGTTTTCGGGGTTTTTCTCCCATTCTTTTGTTTCTTTCAGGTCTTGTAGTCGGCATACTAGCTGGATTGTGTCTTCTGTTTGCCCCATCCATGATCTTCCTCGTCCTAGACGGCTGCCTTTTGGTTCTTTGACTGCGTCATGCAGTGGGTTTTGAGGGTTTTCCAATGCTTTGAAGTAGGTCTTGACCTGTTCTAACTTGTTTCTGGCCTGCACTGAAGGAAGGTCAAGCAGGTATTGCATGGTTTCTGTGGGCGTGTCTTTTGTTGTTCCAAGGATCAGCCTCATAGCTTCATTTTGAACTCCTTCTAATTTTAAGAGGTTGCTTTGAGACGGTGTTGTTAGCCCAAGTCCGTAGTCGATCACACTGAGGACGAGTGATTGGTATAGCAGGAAGAGGTGGCGTTGTTCAATACCTTTGGTTGCCATTGCCTTTAAGACTGAAAGGCCCTTTTTGCATTTGAGAACAGTATTTTCCGTATGTTTTCTGAAGGTCAGCATCCTGTCGAAGTGTATTCCTAGGTAGCGTAGACATTCAGTTTTCTCGATCTGAATCCCATCGAATGACACAGAAGGTGGTGATTTGCTCGCGGTTCTGTTGTTGAGGGTGCACAGCAACGTTTGGGCTTTCACTGGATTGATGGAAGATCCTGTGTCTTTGCACCATTGAGCAATATTGTTTAGTTGTTTCTGGACGGCTTTAGTTCTTTCCTGAGCATCTTTCGAAGTTTTGAAGACCAGGCCATCATCCGCAAGAGTAAGCACCCGAGCTATTCCATTGTTGTTTAAGTCTGCAAGGCCCTTCGTGTAGACATTGTAGAGGACAGGAGAGAGCGGAGACCCTTGTGGCAGTCCCATGGATAGTTTAGAAGGTGCAGACATCCAATCTCCAAGGCGTAGGACGACGGTTCTTTCCTGAAGCGCTGCTGCTATCCATCTTGTCAGTGTCAAACTTACTCCATACCTTAGTAGCAGCTCCATGAGGTGTGCAAACTGGACTTTATTGTAGGCATCTTCAAGGTCGATTGCTACTGCTAGTGTTTCTTCTTTCCTTTGAAATCCTTCATACACCTCATATGCAAAAGCAGCTGCATTTTCCCATGTGGACTTGCCTGTTCTGTAACCACCTTGATTTGAAGGGAGAATGTGCCTGTGTTCAAGATCCCTTGCAAGTTTCCTGGCTATCATGCGTTCCATGAGCTTTCCAGCAGTGTTTTGCATGGTTAGGATCCAGTAGCCGCTTACCTGATGGTGGTCCTTTCCTGGTTTTTGTATGGGTTTTAAGAAGCTGTGTGTCCAGTCCTCCGGCACATGTCCATTGTGGAAACTGTTTTGATATAGATTGAAAAGTTTGCTTCTGTCTTCTTCCGATAGTTCCTTGATGTCCGAGTAGCGAACTTTGTCTGGGCCAGGGGCTGATTCTTTCTTGCATTTAGCTATTGCTTCATTTAGATCATCTATTTTCAAGTCATCATCAGGTCCAGTCTGCATAAAGGTTTGGTTTAACTCCTCAACATATTTCTTTTTCTCATCTAAGTTTCTCTGATCGCTCTGATGTATGAAACGTTTGAGCAGGGCGGATCCTTTTTCTTCGTTTGTCTTAAGCTTGGTTCCGTCAGTGTCTACCATGTCTGGGGTTGTTGTTGTGCACTTTTTCCCTTCCATGCGACGATAAAATTACCAGAACTCTGTCAATGTTGAGTCATAACTGAGTGCCTCGCAAATCTGTTTCCACTTGTCATTTTTGGCCTCTTGAGCAATGGTTTCAAACTGTTTAGTTTTTTCTTTCATTTTTGTTTCAATATTTTTGTCCGGAGATGGTTTTGTTCTTTCTTTTTGCCAAAGTTTGACAGCCGCATGTTTTTCTATCCAGGCTCTCTCTGTGTCGGTATTCCACCATGGGGGCTGAATAGTTTGCATCCTGTTCGGTGCCGTTCTTTTGTTTCTTCTGCGTCTTAATTTTTCGATGACGGTTGTCTCTTTGGAGTCGGAGTCGGAGTCAGACAGGGCTGTCTACTCTCTCCCACTCTCTTCAACCTCTTTCTTGAAAGGATCATGACTGACGCCCTGGAAGATCATGTGGGAACTGTCAGCATTGGAGGCAGAGTCATCACCAACCTGCGCTTTGCCGATGACATTGATGGCCTGGCAGGAGAAGAGAAAGAACTCGAAGAACTCGTGCACAAACTTGACAAGACATCATCAGCCTACGGCATGGAGATCAGTGCCGAGAAGACCAAGGTTATGACCAACAACAGCCAAGGCGTAACGTCCAACTTGCACGTAAGCGGTGAAAAACTGGAAGAAGTCTCCTCCTTCAAATACTTGGGTGCCATTGTGTCAGACGAGGGTTCGAAACCAGAGGTCCTGTCCAGAATCGCGCAGACTACTGCCGCACTGAGTCGATTGAAGACTATATGGAAGGACAAAAAGATCTCCCTCTCGTCCAAAATCAGACTAATGCGCTCCCTCATCTTCTCAATATTTCTATACGCTTGCGAATCCTGGACCCTCACTGCAGAACTCCAGAGAAGAATCCAGGCCCTGGAAATGAGATGCTTCCGCAAGATCCTGAACATTACATACAAAGACCACATCACAAATGAGGAAGTGAAAAGAAGAGTCCAAAACGCCATTGGCCCATTCAAAGACCTGCTAACCACAGTGAAGGAACGCAAGCTCCGCTGGTATGGACACGTCACACGATCAGACGGCCTAGCCAAGACCATCCTGCAGGGTACCGTACAAGGAAGGAGGAAGAGAGGCAGACAGAGAAAGCAGTGGGAGGACAACATCAAAGAGTGGACGGGCCTGCCATTTGCCACAACTCAAAGGGCCGCTGAGGACCGAGGCAGGTGGCGCGAGCTGACCAGGCAGTCATCCATGGTGCCCCAACGACCCACCCACGGGTCAAGGGATAGATGATGATGAGATGTCTCTTTGGTTTCATACTGAAATGGATCACGCGGTTTCATACAGCGTTTATCTGACAGTTTCTGTAGACTGAAAACTACCGGGAGGTGGTCACTGCCTTGGTGTGGAAGCGTCTCTGCATTCATTTCTGCTCTGAATTTTGGAGATGTTAGAGCGATGTCACTGTCCCCTTGTCTTGTTCCAAGGCGAGTTGGGGATGTGGTTGTTAATGGGCTAAGAAGAATTTCACCTATCATTCCTTCAAGTGCGAGTCCTTGTGGGTTGGTGTTCCGCTGGTCCCATAGCTTCGATCTTGCATTGAGGTCTCCACAGATAATGACTGAGTCTCCAAGTTCGTTCTCTATTTCCTCTAAAAAGGCCCAATCCTCTTTTCTTGTGCAGGTTCATGGGTGAACATAGGCATTGATGAGCACGATGCTTTTGTGAATTCCGTCAGGTTTTTCGAGACGCACCCGCACTAGTTCACATGAGTTGCTACACCATTTCTCTAGATTTATGGTGGAAACTTTGTTTTTTAGGTTTTTGTTCAGTATGATTGCTACTCCTCTTCCTTCATTCCTTTGAAAGACTGAAATTCTCAAAATGTATTGGTCTGTCTGCACTTGTCCTGGTCTCTTGGAGACATAAAATGTCAAAATCATATGCCAATTTCTCAATTGTTGAGATTCTCATTCTCGCGCTGGAACAATTCCAACTGCCGATTCTAAAGAATTTCTTTGACAGCCGCTCTGCTTTTGTCATTCTGCTACCTAAGCACAATCTTTTCCCACCTCTTTTGCCACGCCTGTTCTGGGGTTTTGGGGATCTGAATTTATGTCTCGTGCTATGCAGCTGATCCCCGAGGTGCACGCGAGACAGGGTTTTTTAGTATCCATAGAAGGGTATTCTATGTGGTGAGGGAAAAATTTCGGTCGCCCTGACAGAGCCTCTTATCAGGGAAGGGCAATGGATGTCCATCTGTGTGGAGTCCGTCAGCCTGGTGTCGCCCTAAGGCCAGACTGCATACAGTTAGTGACTGTTTAACCCAACAGCCATTCATCCCATTGGTACTGTATGAAAGCCGTGGGATTGGGGATTTTTGTCAGGTTGTCTCCTCTTAGCTTTCAAGGAAGTTGTGCACATTTTTTGATGCACTTAGGTGAAAAACCCTTTTCTTTCCCTCATCACACATAAATCACTGTTTTTCTATAAATATCAGGCTGGCAAAGAGTGAAGAAAGGGCTGTAAGGTCTTCCGCAGGAGAAGTCAGTGCCTACGTGTGACAGCTGTGTAGTGCTCACCACACACACCAATTGCTATCGACTAACACACCACTTACTTTCTCCTGGTTGCTAACAGTGCTAAAAATCACAGACGAGAGAGAGACAGTCCAACATAACCGACTGATCACATTTTACATTATATGAACAGTATTTGTATTTGTATTGCTTTTTATCACAACAGATTTCTCTGTGTGAAATTCGGGCTGCTCTCCCCAGGGAGAACGCGTCGCTACACTACAGCGCCACCCATTCTTTTTTGTATTTTTTCCTGCATGCAGTTTTATTTGTTCTTCCTGTCGAAGTGGATTTTCTACAGAATTTTGCCAGGAACAACCCTTTTGTTGACGTGGGTTCTTTTACGTGCGCTAAGAGCATGCTGCACACGGGACCTCGGTTCATCGTCTCATCCGAATGACTAGCGTCCAGACCGCTACTCAAGGTCTAGTGGAGGGGGAGAAAATATAGGCGGCTTAGCCGTGATTCGAACCAGCGCGCTCAGATTCTCTCGCTTCCTATGCGGACGCGTTACCTCTGGGTCATCACTCCATCACTCTGTATTGACGTCTTTTCAGCATTCGGTGCAGAGAAGGGTAGCTCCACCTCGGCGACGGGGGTGGGGGTGGGGGTGGGGGTGTCCATCTGACGAATGAGAAGAAGAAGCAGAGAAAAAAGGTTGAATAATAGAACACACACATTCAGTGATGGAAAACGTGGACATGTTTTGGCAATCGGTACACTTTCTTTCAGAAAACGAGTTCTGCAACACACACACACACACACACACACACACACACACACACACACACACACACACACCCACACACAAGCCAATATAATCCAGAGCACACACAAGCTCACACACACGCACGCACACACACACACGGCAATGTAATCTAGAGTACACACACACACACACACACACACACACACACACACACACACACACACACATACACACTATCCTTTCACTCCTATTCGAGTATGGAGGATTACTGCAAAATAATCTTTTCATGCCCAGAACAAACATTTCCAAATACATAACAATGCCACATAAAAGTTGAGAAAACACAAATGTCTTTTAACTCCAAAAGTATAACTAGGCAACATTTGCAAATCTAATCATCTTACAGCTAAAATGACTTCCTTTTTTTTGCCTCCTTTGAGCATATTACAAAAATTAAAAACCGATTTTGGAGACAAATATTTTTTTAGGAACATATCTATTTCGTAACTGATCATAATTGGGACATTCCATTACAAAATGAAACTCATCACCAATCACAGACATGTTACAAACCTTACAAAGCCGTAACTATCGTGGTATGCCTTTGTGTCTCCCTGTTTCTATTTCCAGCTTATGATTACTACTTCGAAAGCTGAAAAAGCTGATAACGTAATTACCAGGCATTTGACATATATTTTTCTCTACCAAATCCACTTTTGAAATTTCGATAAAACAGACATTTACTACTCGCCTCTAGAGCATGTCTCCATAGATTTTGAAATTCTCTCTCAAAGCAATGTTGACATTCTTGCAGAAAGATTACCTCTCCAAGAAGAACTGAGCATCCCAAACACAGTCATACCCTGCTTCTATTAAAATTTGTCTGATACAACTCATCCATTTTGAAGAATAAATACCATTTCGATATAAGTCAAGTAATATCAAGTATATTTTCCCAGAATATTTTTCTGTGTTTGATATCACTAAGCTGGTCTAAAATCTCTACGTGCATACACACACGATGTTCATACACTACGGTGGGATCGTCGTCGTCTCCACGTGCATACACACACGATGTTCATACACTACGGTGAGATATCAACAATGAATTATGGAAACATAGCCGAGTGGTCACAGTCCTGTACTTCATGGTTTCATACCCAGAGACCTTTCACCCATTCGTGCCGAAATTTCAAAATTCAACGAAAGTCCCTGAAACGTGTTGTATTCTTAAAACAGAAAAATGTTTAAAATATTTAATTTGGTTCCAAAACAATCCTTTTTTTTATCTTTTTTTTTTAGATATTATGATGTGGAACGTGTGCGTCCCATATTTGGGCCGCTAGGACTGAATGGGTGGTTTTTATTGTTGTTGTTGTTGTTTTTACCACACACACAAATATGAAGAGTAGACGATTTGTGTTCAAAATCAATGGGTTCACTCTGATAAGAAAAGTAAGATAAACACAATTCATTGGTAGAAATTGTCATCCTTTTTTTTAAAAATGAAATGAAAGGACATACAAATGCTCTCTGTTTATAAGTACCAGCTCTCTCCTAAATAATCAAACAAAGCGAACAAAACCACCTGGAAAATAAGGCAGACATCACGTTTATTTCGTGCATTTATGTTCACGTGACTTGTTTCACATCCGTATGGCTAGCTCACACCAGAGGATACAGGAAATTCATGTTATCAGTGACTGGGTATGGAAGTTTTTGAAACTCCTTTCATGAACTCCGGTGTTATGTTTCAAACATCTGTGTGTGGTTTTCAAGCCACGTAGAAAGCACGGGGGAGTTGTAGAGGCCAAGGGACAACGAGATTACCCAGCCTGTGGAAATGCACTGTATGTGGTATATGCTTGTCCACGGACACGGGAAGGAACTGCTCAGGCCTCGGGACATCAGAACAGGACTGGGCACGGAGGAAGTATACATACATCTTGGCCTGAAAGCCAGACGATCCACGGTTGCCTCTGAAGATCTCAGTCTCCCCGTTGAAATGCCTTGCCCGCGGACTGGACAAATCCACACAGTAAGTGAAGACAGAACACTGGCAACCATGTCGTGACCAGTGGCAGTGTCAGTGTCGGGTGGTTCAATGTTCACGAGGTTGTTAGCTTGCAGGAGGATGAAGACACTTTCCAGTGTGTTGATATCTCCATTGAGTCACCGACAGTTGAGGAGTTCACTGATGACTATCGGCGAGACAACGGGAAGCCTCAGTGGGAGCAGGAGAAATGCCAAGAGAAAACAACCAAAGAACGTGATTAGGCAAAAAGAAGGGGTGGGGAGGTGGAGGGGGAAAGGGCTTCCGACCACCCCGCTGATGTCACATCTGGCATTGCTGTTGAGCGACGGAACAACAACATCGTCAATGTCGTCTACCACAAAGATGGCGGATGTCTACTGAACACAGTAAAAAGATGGTCCAGGATAGAGAAGGAGAAACAGGTGTAACTCAACTGTTGATCGTCAAACACCATGGAAGGTGGCAGAACGATTAAGATGCTTATCTGCCAAGACAGTGTCCGTGAAGATCTGAGCTCGATTCCTGCTCTCACCCTTCCTCTCAAGAGTGAATGGAAAATCAAACTGAGAGTCTAGTCATTCCGCCCGAGGTCCCGTTTGCAGCACACACTTGACGCACTGAAAAAGAGCCCATGGCAACAAAAGTGTTGTCCTCTGGCAAAATTGTGTACTGCTTTTTTAGGTACACACTGGTTTGGTCGTGGGGGGCGCTGCACTGCTGGACGCATAACCGGTATTTTCCATTTCTAGGGGTCGCGGAAAAGTTCCCCTCTGTCAGTAGTATAGTAAAAGCCCCGATTATGCCTCAAATGGGGTTCTCATTAGGGTTCTCATCGACCAGAAGTGACGAGAACCCCATGTGAGTGGTCAAGTTCACCGGGGCCAGAATCAGTTCCACTTTGTCAGATGTGACGTCAAGAGCGGAAGTGACATCTTAGGTTAAGGTCGTCGAAACACATTTCCGGTTCCGGTGATCTTGACCCCGCACTTACGGTCGATAAGAACCCCTAATTGAGAACTTACTGAGACATACTCAGTGATGTCTGTCAATATCTTTCGATGTGTCTCGTCTCCTTTTCCTCTGCACTGTTCTCTGAAGGATGGTCTTGTCACATGACCATACCATCTTATTTTCCTTTTTTTTTCACTGTGGTCAGTGGGTCTTCATACTGACTAACGTGCTTTTTTCATCTTTTACTCTTTTTTTTTTTTTTTTTTTTTTACTTCTTCATTTGTTGTGTTCTTTGTGGGAGATGCCAAGAAGTCTCCTGAAGCATCTCATTTCCACTACTTGGATCCCTCTCTGAAGTTTTGCTGCAAGAGCACAGGACTTATATGCATACAAGAAAATAGAGAGAACAGGTGTATGAAGTAGCTTCAACTTTGTTCTGAGACTAATGTTCTTGTCTGCCCACAAGGGCTTCAGTCTTTCCAGTGCTGTTGCAGTCTGCACAACTCCTGCCAGTATTTCGGCCTTGGACCCTTCTTCACTGATGATAGCAGGAATGTACTTGGGTGATATGACACGATATGGATATTCAGAAGTGCTCACCCTCGGTCGAAGACCAAGCTCTAAGCGCTTTACAAATACGGAATCATTTGCACAACAGGCTGCCTACCTGGCCGACTAACGCCTGCCATTGGGCGCTCATCATTAGTTTCCTGCGCTATTCAATCTGGCACACATATACAGACGTGTAACATTTTACATGTATGAACGTTTTGTTTATTTACCCTACCATATAAGGGGTGTGCATGCTGGGTATTTTTTGTTTTCATGACCCATCGAATGCTGACATGGATTGCAGGATCTGTGTCGTGCTTATTTGATCTTCTGTGTGCGCGTGCGTATAGACACGAAGGGGGCTCAGGCACCAGCAGGCTTGCACATATGTTGACCCGGGAGATCGAAAAAGTCTCCACCCTTTACCTAAAGAGGCTAAAGGGGCAACACAACACAACACAACACAACTCAAACACAAACTATGACAGAGACAGGTAGCACATAAACAGATATACAGACATAGAGACGATAATCCCTGAAACACATTTTATGTTGAAAACAGGCAGCTAGAATGACGATGTCTATTATTAGACAGACAGAGAAAAAAAAGATGAAATAGACAGAAGGCTAGACAGAACGATAGACATACATGTAGAATGATAGACAAATAGGTTGATAGATATGTAGAATAATGGGCTGATAGAATGACTGACAGGCAGACCAACACATATGGACAAAGAATGATAGACAAATAGGTTGATAGATATGTGGAATGATGGACTGATAGAATGACTGACAGGCAGACCAACACATATGGACAAAGAATGATAGACAGACATACAGAAAGATAGACAGACGGGCAAACAGACAGATAAGCTGCCAAACATCGAGATCTATACATGTATGTTGACACTGTGACACATACATTGGCTTGCGTGTGCAAAAGCGATTTGCTGTGCTAGTGAACCTATCATTAATTAACCACTATTGTTTAACTTGTTTTTGCTGGTCTTCAAATGCACGCAATCCACAGAGCTCCCGCTGTCTCACGGTACTGAAACCACAACCTGCAGTCACCTCTCCCGTATCCGTGTTCCCACTCAGTGCACACACACACGCGCGCGAGCGCGCGCACGCACACACACACACACACACACACACACACACACACACACACAGACACACACACACACATTATTGTAAGTTAACACTTGTTGATATGCATACATATATTCTCCTTCCTATGACACCTCATTCATTACACACAACAATCTCTTTAACCTTTAATATCTTATTATGCACTTTTCCTCTACTTCATACGATGAACACTTTCTTACACAAATACTTATTTACATGCATTCCCTTCCTTTATCCACTTCTTTTCTCCTTTCCGTCCAGTAACACTTATAGTGAATAGATGTTAAACTGAAGAACACACACACACACACACACACACACACACACACACTATATATATATATATATATATATATATAAATATATATATATATATATATATATATCACACACACACACACACACACACGCACACACACACACACACTATATATATATATATATATTTATATATATATATATGTATGTATGTATGTATGTATATATATATATATAACTACCAAAGCAGCCAGCAAGCCATCGGATCTGGAAACGTGTCAATTGTTTGAACCCGTCGACATATATCGACCCGAAGCAGATTGAAACACTCGCGCGCACGTGTGTGTGTGTGTGTGTGTGTGTGTGTGTGTGTGTGTGTGTGTGTGTGTGTGTGTGTGTGTGTGTGTGTGTGTACTGGGTGGGAATTAACACGGATACAAATGTCACAGTACAGAAGATAACCTGATTAACACACACACACACACACACACACACACACACACACACACACACACACGCACATGCACACACATACCCACACGCACGAAAGCACGCCTGCGCACACACACACACACACACGCACGAAAAGCATGCACACACACATACACACGCGCGCACACGCACGCACACGCACACACATGCAATCAGATGTTCGTGTGGTGGGATGAACGCCGAGTATGGAAAGTCCTTTTTGTGCTTAATTTGCAATATATATTATTTGTTCTTTATATATATATATATATATATATATACATATATATTTATAGATTTTTTCGCCAGCTTACTGTAACGTCAGTCTTGTGTGGCCTAGCAGTTATACATGCAGAATAGGACATCAGGCGAACGCGGTATAATAATCCGCGTAAAATAAGGCGCGGCCTCATTCTATGCAGTCATGAGGGAAGAGAAGAGGTAGGTCTTGTCTGTCACCACATTGTAAAGAAAATGCGTTGGTAATGCCAGCTGAGAATTATTTCGATGAAACGTATGAAGTGTTTACAAGTATAGAACATTGCCGTGTTGAGATTATAAAATGATTCGTATTATTTTTAAAAAAAATGCATATGCTCAACAAATAAATATTTCATTTTATTTAGTCATTAACCTATTTGAAACACAAGTATAGCCTTTTATGCAATATGCATATACGTTGGAATTATGGCGTATAGATTCTTCTTCTTCCTCGTTCGCATCCCATTAGATGAGCAGCCCGGTGTCCTCGATGAAGGCTGTCGTCCGTCGCAGCTCCTCCAGGGGGCCGTACAGTTTGGTTTCCACTGCTGTCGGTGTTGGCCAGTACTCTCTCCTGGATGCTGCATGCGTCCTACAGTCTTGAAGGATGTGGTCGGTTGTCATTGGTCCCTCACCACAAGGGCACTCTCCACTCTGTCCAATGCCAACATTTGTGTGCATGTAGTGGAGCAGGCGGTTGTGTCCAGTCCTCAGGCGAAAGATCTTGACCTGTTCCCGTCGTTCCAGCAAATGGTATCTGTCTTCTGGATTATATTTGGGGTGCTGGAGGCGCCACTTTTTTCCTTGCTGTGCCTTGATGATTGTCTTGATTTCATCGTATGACACCAGTTTGTTGGCCTGCTCCTTCTGTGCACCGTCTTTTGCCAGAATGTCCGCTTTTTCGTTGCCTCTGATGCCACAGTGTGCTGGCGTATAGATAAAACTGCTGTTTGTAGTGAACCAGTCCATACTTTTTCTCTGAAGAATTTTGTAGGTGTAGATCCGCAAACGCCCATTGATTTCGTTTGTGGTGAAATGAATCAGTTGCATCTGGTATTTGTTCAGATTATTACAAATGGGGGATAACAAAGTACTTCGCAAAGCATATGGTATTTTATATGATTTAGATGCTAAAGGCAGAGAGATTTGAGTAACCGAGAATCACCATTTTTTGTTTGAGTATGTTTTAATTTTGTTTGATTGAACCAAGGTGTTGGCTGTATCCAGGCATTTATCTGTTTTTCGACAACGATTGATTGATTGTAGGTAGCAGAAACGGTCTGATCATATCCGAAATAGTGAAATATTTTTTACAAGAATTTTTGTCATGTGTCTGATCCTAAACCTCACTTGATGTTGATTATGGATAGATAGTAAAAACACATAACGACAAAATTTAAATAATGTGCTTCAGAAATAGTGGGCCATCATTAGAGATACATAATACAGAACGACAGTGATTTGATTTGTCTATTGTGGAAGGACTCAAGAATAGGAAATGAACTTTGTTATATATTGTCCAACTCTAAGGAACATTCGTGAGGAATATATTCAATCTTTATATTGCAGATAACTTACATTGTTTAAACTGAATTTTTAATGTCATAACTTCTCATGATGTTGTCCGAAATAGTTCTGCATTTTCATAAAGCAAAAATCTTCAAATTCAGATAAACTGCTTCTTCGGGAAAAAAAAAAGTTTTTATTGTTCCAAACATTGAACGGCAGCACATTTAAATTTCTGTTTGTGTATTTGGATGCTAACGTGTATAGTAATGTAATGTTTGTAAAAATAATATTCACACACCCACAAGGGGTCCAGGTCTTTCCCTACTTAATCTGTTTCTCTTTCTCTCTCTTTCTCTGTATGTATTTATGCCTGTCTGTCTGTCATCAATGATAATTTGGTTTGGATACCTGGAACAA
>NC_134883.1:31722830-31752830 GCF_041734735.1 Babylonia areolata
TGTTAGCATACTAAGTTCTACTTGTTTTCAAACAGCCGTTGTAAGCCAAGAAACGTACATTTATTTCATATCTTCTGGTGAAGTCATTTTGGGTAAGAAATCTGTGAATCTAAGCAATGTTTTGCTATTTGCAGTTTCTTGAATGTTAATCCAAAAGGACAGTTACTGTTTTCGTTTACCTTTTTCTTTATTGGTGTTTAGATCTAGAAAATACGTACACTGATTATTCCTAATTGTGCCTGCCGATGTCTATGTAATGAACATAAGCATGGAACGGCATGTCTCACACACAGATACAAATATGCACAGCTGCCGCCTGGTATCAAAATGAGTTGGTAAACGAGAACAATGTGGGTCAGTGCTGTGTTGTGCACATAGTTTGCTGTTTACCAGAGACATGTTGGTAGTTATTATTTCCTGGTACTTGTGTCAATCAGATACTTTGTGGTGACAAAGATGTGTTTGGTCATGGTAACACACAGTTATTTCTGTGTGATATATACAGGACTTGATAAGCACTGTGAGTTGCATTGGTCAGTCATATGTGTGATGCACAGTATTGTATGTTACTGTTGGTGGCAGGTAAGCTTAATGAAGCTTGTTTTACCTCGCATATATATCTATGTGTGAGTGGAGTGCATTCTGTTGGACATGTGATGAAAGATGCTGAGAGTGTATGGCCCTTCATGTCAGTGATGTCCAGGATATTTTGAGACTGTTTCTGACCTGGGATTTGGTTTTGTGTGTATGCTCCAGGTATGTTGCTGGTAGGAACTGCTTATGCTAAGTAGGGTGAACTGCTTAGTAGGTGCTGCTAAGTAGGGTGAACTGCTTAGTAGGTGCTGCTTCGCACACGCACTAATACTCATTCAAACACCAAGTGCATACACTCATGTTCACGCACGAATGCACATATTTATATGTTAACACTTGCGCGTTATGATAGTGGGATAAGTGAGCAAGGAACGGTTTAAGCAAGCACTAAGGGATTCACACTATGTAAAAAACAAAAACAAAAAAACAACCCTTCATCCCTTTCTCCATCACGTCCCCCCCCCCCTTTGGTGCAGCTAGTAAAAAAGGGAAATGGATCTGTAATTAATGCTAGGGCTAGATCTTTCTCATCTTAAGCATTACATTTTGAAATTATACTCAATACATAAAAAGCTGTGTTTTACTCTCAGTGTACAGGGCTTTTACTATGTTCCTTCGCCCAAGCGGTCTTTTTCGGAAAATACAAAAATCAGTACTACGAGTGGACTTTATAGATCTATTGGCTGAGCCCTGAAGGTCATGGCTAAAAATCAATTGCATACACATATTTATACATATTCAAATCGCGTGCTCATATTCCTCGCGAACGCAAAGGACGCCATTTTGTTTCAAGTAACTAGTTGACCTGCCCGTTCAATCCTATATTCAATCAACAATACACGATAACATGTGATGGAAAGTTGGAGAAGGAGACCGTTAAATATTTATTCAGAGAAAGATTTGTGAACGCGTCATCACTTACTGGATAATGCCCCAAACTGCCATAAAAATATCCACACAATCAGTCGGAATTCACAGTTAAAAATAATAAACCATGAGAGTTAATACCCTTGATGAAACGTAAAAATTTCCAGTCTTGACTTTTCTCAAAATTAAGTAATTTTCACTTCATACGACGTTTAGAAATACTTGTACTTGGCTCTACATGTTATTAGTTTAACAAAATACTCAATTTTCATATCAACTTTCAAACTATAAATCTAGAATGAACAGAAAAGAGAAATTGAATCGACCATGTTGTACATTCCCGGCGGGTGTAACTGAACTTGTACATCTATCTTGATCCGGAGAAAACGGCTAACTGTTGCTGTGTGATTGCGGTGATAGCCACGTTTCCTTTACCGCGGACTTAAAAAGAATTCTTAATTGCCCTCAAAGACTTTTTGAATGCCCAAGATACACCAGAATAATATGATTTAAACAGCGTTCTCACTGAGAATACTGCAATCGATTTATCGCCCTTAAAAAGGCATGTTTAAATATTAAATGTTTGAACGTCAGTTAAGGAGCCACGATAGTGTAATGAGTAAGACAGTTTGTTTTCAACCGAACACGCAGGGTTCTAATCTGCCTTCAGGGCTCTTTTTTTTTTTCTTTTTTTTTTTTTAAACCCGAAGCTTTATAATAACAAAAATTAATACAGAACACATTTTAACGATTTTATTATTATTTTTTTTAAAAGTTTTTCACAAGTGAGTCTTGAAGGCCTTTCTTAGGCACTGTCAGTGTGAAGCACCCGAAAACGAAAAAAAGAAAAAATGATGGAAAGGAAAAAAAGAATAAAAGTAAAACAACAAAGAAAAGAAGAAAAAGAAAAACAGGGGTGCTCCGTTGTCTGCATGCACCTGAGGCCCCACCCGTTCAATAAAGAAAAAGTGTGTGTGCTGCTTATGCTTAGGTAAAAGTAAACACTAGAAAAACCACTCCATGTTAATAGCCCTGCTATTAGCGTGAGGAGAGAGTGTGAGTGAGTTCGTTCGTTCTTTAGTTAACGTCTTTTCACTTTAAGTGATATTAGACAAGGGTAGGAAAAAAATCGAGTGGGTGGAGGGGGGTGTAAGGGGTGGGAAATTACTGTGTACGCATGCGAGTAAGCGAAAGTGTGTGTGTGTGTGTGTGTGTGTGTGTGTGTGTGTGTGTGTGTGTGTGTGTGTGTGTGTGTGTGTGTGTGTGTGTTACGTATAGAAAATGATTGATTTAAGTTTTGTTAAAAAAAAAAACCAACAACAAAAAAACACACAACAAAACATAACAACATAACATATTTCTAATGAAAAACTAACAACTATAACAGCGAACCAACTGGACTATTTAACAAGGAGTTGAAAAAGTCATACATTAGCAATGGACTGCTGAAGATCGTCACCACTGAAGATCATTTAGTGAGTGAGTTAAGTGTGTGCATTATCAATCCAACATCCCCCACTCTGTGTCTCTCTCGAACCTCCCTCTATTTTGCACACACACACACACACACACACACACACATATATATATATATATATATATATATACATAGGCACAGAGAAAGAGAGAGAGAGGGGGGGGGTAAATTTGATAAAATGATCCAACAGAGAAGTTAAACGTTGTCCCAAATTTTCGTCTTTAATGCCTTGATCACAGGAAGACGTGTGCAGAAAATATATGTTGTGCTCAATAGCAGTAATTGCCCATTAACGCATTATGCGCAAAATCTTTGCCAATAAACCAATAAAGGGCAACGATTTTGCGGATTACCAGTAATGGGCAAGAGCAGGGAATGGGCAATGTCCGTCATAAGCGTGTTTTCTGTATTTCAATCTTTTTTTTTTTTTTTGGTGTGTGTGTGTGTGTGTGTGTGTGTGTGTGTGTGTGTGTGTGTGTGTGTGTGTGTGCAAGCAGAAAAAAATGGCTGGCGCTCTCACTGTAAGGAAATAGGTGCCTCACTTTTGGGAGAAGGAAATACTGGCACACACACACACACACACACACACACACACACACACACACACACACACACACACACACACACAGAGAGAGAGAGAGGAGAGAGAGAGAGAGAGTCACCAGCATTTGAAACGATAAATAGTTTTTGATAAAGAGAAATACAATACAATACAATACAATGCAATACAATACAATACAATACAATACAATACAATACAATACAGTGTGTGTATGTGTGTGCGTGTGCGATCGATAAGAGTGAGTGATTAAGACATGGAAGACAGAAAGAGAGAAGAGAATAAAGAAGATTTTTCACATCGACGAGGTTCGTCTGTCCGCGCCAATGAAATCTCGATGTTATAATCATGGTTACACGACCACTCTTTGTTATGGTTGTTTTTGTGTTGTTGGTTTTTTTGTGTGTTTTTTGTTATTGTTTTTTGTTGTTGTTTTTTGCTGCCCCATCATCTGCACCGTTTCAGTGGCATTACTCCCACGCCGCTCATTTAGATTCCCCCATACACGGCCACACCCGGGTTCGTCCGTCACAGTCCCAGCGTCGGCAGTCCACAGGGAACCATCGATGTTAGGTCGCCAGGAGGCCACACACCAGAGGAGACCCTGCACTGCAGCTGAGTCACTTCGGTGGTGTTCAGTGGTGCCTGTTCTGTTTTAACGTACTTAGGGCACCACCTACTAAGCCCCCTACTAACGACAATAATGGCTTAGTCGCGGAGCCAGACTGAGTGAGCGTCCCTCCCAGAGTGGAAACCGCCACCACGTCCCTCAAACAACAGCCCTCCATGAATCTGCCGACACTGACGACATTGACAGGACTCACCCCAAGCACGGAAGTGGAGGGGCATCGAAACTGAGGTCACCATGAGAGCAGGGCATGAAAGGCCACAGACTTTGAGACTATTTTGTTTTTTGTTTTGTTGTTGTTTTGTTGTTGTTTTTGTTGTTGTTCTTGTTGTTCTTGTTGTTCTTGTTTTTTTTTAAATAAAAGATAGTTCCTCACTTGGGCAGAAACAGCTGGATCTGCTTCCTTTTCACATTTGCTTTTGATTTGATTACTTTCTTTTTGGTGTGTATAGTTTTTATGTCTCTACCTGTTGTTTTCATGCCTGCGCTCCGTCTAATGAACGGCAGTGGTCATTGTGTTTCGTGAAAGTGTAATGGTAGCTGCTATGGATTTGTTTGAACTGTCTCTCTGTCTCTCTGTCTATGTGTGTGTGTGTGTGTGTGTGTGTGTGTGTGTGTGTGTGTGTGTGTGTGTGTGTGTGTGTGTGTGTGTGTGTGTGTGTGTGTGTGTGTGTGTGTGTATGTATGTTCGTTTGTTCGTTCTTTAATTTAGCGTCTTTTCACTATCAGTGATATTAGACGTTAAAAAAAAGAAGGGGGGGGGGGTAGCAGGGAAAAGGAAAACAGAAAAGGTAGAAAACTAGAAAACTACCAAAACATGCATAACTAACATGCAATTACATTTAACAGTAACAATTCAATAATAATAATGATGAGAATAATCAGATACCATTAACACAATTCTGAAGTACATTAATAAAGGAATGTAGAAATAGGGCTATGAACCAATGCCTGTGAAAGTTCGACCATAAGAACCTCGTCAGAAATAACTTTACAAAAATCATCTGCAGAATAATCATTCTTTTTGAAATACTTGGGCAAGAAGGTACGTAACTGCTGACAGTGAAACAAACAATGATGCAAGCTGAACTGCTTACCACAGATGCATGTAACATTTTTACTATACTTTGTCTTCAGCGCATCAAGTTTTATACGGAAGAAAGTAGAGGTTATTAATCTTGTATAGCAAGCTGATGGATTCGGTATCTTTTCTTTAATAATGTTCTCGGGGAATAATGTTCCTTTATGTTTTAAAAACTTTTCTTCCATCGGTTATGAAATCGACCCCATGCCGATTTTTCTAACAAAGTGTATGCCTCTTGCTGATTTTTCTAATAAGGTGTATGTTTCTTTTACGGAAAGACGGACATGTATTTTTGTCGATTTTTCTGAATCTTGTGTTCCTCTTTTAGCTGCTTTATTAGCAGCTTCATTGCCATGAATGCCCACATGAGAAGGCACCCAACAGAAACTGACCTCGTCCCTTTAATCCTTAAACAATGTACCAAATGATTTGCCTCAATAACTAAGTCAGGTCTTGTTTCAAGGCTAAATAATTCTAGAGCATAAAGTACTGATTTGGAATCAACAAAGAATGCTATTTTCGAGAAAACTATTTGATGGCTCACTAAGTAGTTCAGAGCTTGTATAATAGCAATTAGCTCAGCTGTGAATACGGAAAGATGTTTTCCAATAGAGTAAGATTTTTCAACTTTAAAGGCAGGAATACAGAAAACCGCACCAGCATTTTTGCCATCAAGAACAGATCCAACTGTAAATATATGGAGATGATTCTGATATTTTTCTGCTATATGAATTCTGGCAGTACTTGTCGTGATATTGATGTTTTCTTCCTTTTTTGTTTCAGAATAAGTGATATCAAAATCTGCTTTCAACAATTCCCAAAAAGAAACTGGAGAATGATGTGGTTTTGCAGCTAACTCTTTCATGTTAACATCAGATTCTTTGAACAAATTTGAAATGTATGTTGCAACTGTTTCTTGTGATGAAATAGCTTTTGCTCTTTTAGCAATGAATTTTTTTGTCATTGAAGTGTATCTCACAGCGAATTTTGCTGTTGCTAACTCACGATGTTCATTTAAGGGAAGAATTCCGGCTGTTTTGTATGTTTCCTGATTGGATGCATGAGAGGGCACTCCGAGGGCAATTTTGATAGCCTTACAGTCTACACTTTGAATCTTTTGTAATAGATAGTTAGGTGCACTGAAAAATATTTCTTGTGCATAGGCGATCTTAGATCTTACAAGGGCTATGAATCAATGTTTTTGTATCCATTCTCCAGGGTAAGCGGCTTATAATTTTCATAAAATTGATACTTTTCCTTGCCTTTCTTAAGATGTAATCAAAGTGAATGTTCCATGTCAGCTCTGAAGTGAGATAAACACCTAAACACGTCACCACCTGTTTATAATCAATGACGTCACTAGGTAATGTAACAGTGGGTATGCTAGATGGATTACCACCTGAATTAACATCATACATGTTTTTTTAGTCGACAAAGCTAGACCATTTTCAAATATATATATAGTTACCACTATAGTGTGTGTGTGTGTGGGGGGGGGGTGCAATATTTGTGTTGTATGCTGTTTATTCATCAGTGGCGGCGAACAGGTACAGGTATCAGAATTTAAAACATTATCAGTAATGTTTGTTACTATTAAAGATTGTCGCTCACATCTAATCTTGAAGCTTGAAAGATTCACAAGAACGGGAGCTTGTCTATGTTCCCCCAGGTCTATGTATCCCAGGTCTAAGTAACCCCAGGTCTATGTTCCCCACGGTCTATGTTCCCTCAGGTCTATGTTCCCCCAGGCCTAATTATGTTAACCATATATACACTTTTGGGTACTGATGGGCAGATGTCAGTGGTCCGCAACACTCAGTGGTCAGCAGTGGTCAGTGGTATTCAGCAGTGGTCAATGGTCAACAGTGGTCAGTGATGGTGGTCTGTGGTGGTCAGGATGTCATGATAATAAACAAGTGTGATAAAAACAATGCAATATTAAGATTTTTGCCAAGTGGTCAGTAGTGGTTAGTAATGGTCAGTAGTGACAAGAAATGGTCAGTAATGACCAACAGTAGTCAGCAGTTGTCAGCTAATGGTCAAACCTTGCCAATTGTTCAAATAATGCATAACCGTGCCGTCACACAGTGATGGAAGTTGAACTCTGATAGTGTACAACAGTGGTCAAACAATGGTCTGTAGTAGTCAAGCAGTGGTCAAACACCTGCTACGAGATAATAATGGACAGATGTAACAAAGTAACGCAGTCTGAGCACTTTTGGGTTGTGGTAAATAATGAAGTCATATGTGATCAGAATGAAGGGATGGATGTTTCAAACACACATTTGAGGCAAAAGAAAATACAATTACACATAAATGCTTCAATTTAAGGTAAAATAAACCCTAAAGTTTACTATAGGTCAAAATCTGACAATCAACAACCTGAATCCCACCTGCCTAAAAATCGCTGCGAGCTGCAAAGCGGATCAGGTGCAAAGTGACTCTTTTCATTGTGGAGGGTTACGATTGTCATCTTTGGTGCTGTTCTGCGAAATCTAAGATGTGTGTATAACACACTCACACACACATACAGACATATATTCACAGAGATGAATAGATAGATAGAGAGAGAGGGGGGGGGGAGAGGAGAGAAAGAGAGAGATGATCCAGTTTCTTCCCATGTTGCATTTGTTTCAGACTTGAGAAAAAACAACAGAACTGAAGGACCTGTCATGCTGCTTGGCTATAAAGGCCGGAACCTACGCCGTGCAGGAGAAACTCTGAATCTAGGACAACGTGGCCTTCCTTCCCTGATGATGGCGTTAAACCTCAGCCACTGCCTGCTGAACAGACGTGGTGTGCTGTTGGTGACGTGTGTGGTGACCATGGCGGTGTGTCTGCTGTTCACTTGGTCGCCAGCCTGGACTGTTCAGAACGTGTGGCTGAACACAGCACTGTGGCTGCAACACGCGCAATGTCCAGACGTCATGCACTCCATGACACAAGGGCGTTGGGAGCGACTGCCCATGACGCCGTCTGACATTCAGAAGATGAACAAATTTCACAAACATGTAAGATGGCCAGATTTATCAATGGCAAGAGTGTTTGTTGTCTTTATTTCTTTGTCTGTCTGTTGATTGAACGGGACATAGTTAATATCTGTGTCTCCATGTCCTTTCTCATTATCCGCTCCTTCGTCAAGCACATTTTTGTCCAATATCGTAGTTTGCATGCCTCACACCTTGTGTTGTTCACAGTTCAAGTCCTATTCACGAATCATGTTTATTGAACATACTGATCCTTATTGACCACACCTACCCTTAGTGAACGTACTTACCTTTCCTGATCATACTTACCTTCAGTAAACATACCTATCCTCACCGAATAGACTTAATGACCATAGCTCATGAACATAATCTAACTGAATATACTGACACTCAGTGATCACTTATCCTTAATGAACATACTTATCCCTATTGAACACCATCAGTGAACATACTCACTTTTAGAGAACATACTTACCCTTAGTTAACATAACCTTAGTGAGTATATACTCGTAGTGAACAGACCTAGACTCAGTGAATATAGTGATCCTCATACTGACCCCCAGTGAAGATACTGACCACCGTACTGAACCCCATTCTGACCCCGGTGAAGCAGCTGTCCCTCATACTGTCCCTCAGTGAAGATACTGACCCCCAGTGAAGACACTGTCCACCAGTGACGATACTGACCCCCAGGGATGATAATGTCCCTCAGTGAAGATACTGTGTACCTCAGTGACAATACTGTCCACCAGTAAAGATACTGTTCCCCCGTAAAGATACAGACCCCCAGTGAACATACTGTCCACCAGTGAAGATGCTGACCCCCAGTGAAAATACTGTCCACCAGTGAAGATACTGACCATCATCAGAGAAGATACTGTGTACCAGTGAAGATACTGTCCCCCAGTAAAGATACTGCCCCCAGTGAAGATACTGCCCCCAAAAGTGGGGTGCAATAGCCGAGTGGTTAAAGCGCTGGACTTTTAATCTGAGGGTCCTGGGTTCGAATCTCGGTGCACCTGGTGGGTAAAGGGTGGAGATTTTTCCGATCTCCAAGGTCAACATATGTGCAGACCTGCTAGTGCCTGAACCCCCTTCGTGTGTATGCGCACACAGAAGATCAAATACGCACGTTAAAGATCCTGTAATCCATGTCAGCGTTCGGTGGGTTATGGAAACAAGAATATACCCAGCATGCACACCCCCGAGAACGGAGTATGGCTGCCTACATGGCGGGGTAAGTAAATAAAAACGGTCATACACGTAAAATGTTAGATGTCTGTCTGAGTGTGTATGCGTGTGCGTCTGAAATCTGATTGATGACACATGAAACGAATGATGAGCGCCCAGTGGCAGCCGTCAGTCGGCTCTACCCAGGTAGGCAGCCTGTGGTGCAAATTTCCCCGTGTATGTAAAGCGCTTAGAGCTTGGTCTCTGACCGAGGATAGGCGCTATATAAGTATCCACATCAATCATCAATCAAAAGAAGATACTGACCCCCAGGGATGATACTGTCCATCAGTGAAGATACTGTGCCCTAGTAAAGTTACTGAACCCCAAGGAAGATACTGTCTCCCAGTGAAGATACTGCCCCCCCCCCCCCCCCCAAGAATGAAGATACTGACCCCCAGTAAAGATACTGACCTTCAGTGAAGATGCCGACCATCAGTGAAGATACTGTTCCCCAGTGAAGATACTGTCCCCCTGTGAAGATACTGTCCAGCAGTGGAGATACTGACCCCCCAGTGAAGATACTGTTCCCCAGTGAAGAGACTGTCCCCCTGTGAAGATACTGTCTAGCAGTGGAGATACTGACCCCCAATGAAGATACTGACCCCCCCCCCCCCCCCAGTGAAGATACTGTTCCCCAGTGAAGATACTGTCCCCCTGTGAAGCTGTGAAGATATTGTCCAGCAGTGGAGATACTGACCCCCAATGAAGATACTGACCCCCAGTGAAGATACAGACCCTATTTACCTCTATTAAAGATAGTGACTCTCATATTGAGGCCCCCATTGAAGACAGTGTCCTTCATACAGGCTCCCATGTGAAGACAGTGACGCAATACTGCTCCCCAGTGAAGACAGTGACCCCATACTGCCCCCAAGTGAAGACAGTGACCCCATACTGCCCCCAAGTGAAGACAGTGACCCCATACTACCCCCAGTGAAGATAGTGACCCCATACTGCTCCCAGTGAAGACAGTGACCTCCATACTGCTCCCCAGTGAAGACAGTGACCCCCATACTGCCCGCAGGAAAGACAGTGACCCCCATACTGCTCCTCAGGGGAGACACTGACCCCACACTGCTCCCAGTGAAGACAGTGACCTCCATACTGTCCCCCAGTGAAGACAGTGACCCCCATTCTGCCCCCCAGTGAAGACAAGCTGACAGTGTGGACTGTGCTGCCTACAGGTGAGAGAAGAGCTACACGGGATGCCCAGAGGACTGCAGCGGAAGGACGGCCTCTGTGGGAATGTCACTTTTCCTAAGCGCGCATGGTAGGCATGTCATCTCTGCTTTTCTTTCCTTCTTTCATTACTTTCTCTCTTCCAACCAGGCACACGTAAACTCAAACACATGCAGGCAAACACCGTTTAAGCACGCACGCACGCACGCACACACACACACACACACACACACACACACACACACACACACACATGGAGACAGTGAAACCCATACTGACCGGGACAACCGCCGCTCCCGAGATGACAACCACCGTGCCTACTGCGACGAGAGACGCTACCACAACAACAGCCACCGATACACTGGTCAGCTAAGGGACCGCCCGGACAGGGATGATATGATCACTGCCCAGAGGAGCCGTGACCACCGTTCGTCCCGACATAGTGATCGTCAAGACATACACTTTGTTCACTGGACTGACAGATACTGAGACACGCATAATGTAAGGTACTGTCTACATGATAACTCCTGGAAGCATTATGTGTTTCACTGATCATTATATGTTATACTGATCATCGCACTGCACCAACACAAGCAGATACTTGGTAAAACGATTGTCATTTCTCCTGAAAACCATAGCACAGTAGCACAGAATTAGAGACATCATCAAATACTGTTGTGAAGATACTGTCGTGGAACATCAAAGATTTTAGGGAAACTATTCGACTGAACAAAAACAAACAAATTCACATTAAAAGATGTGACAGACTTATTTTCAAGCTATGATTTCGTTATTTGCCAAGAAACACACCTGGATAGGGATAAGACAAAAGATATATTTCTACCTGGCTTTGCAACAGGGGTACACTGCTGTAGGACAAAGCGAGTAAAGGCACAGAAAGCCTCTGGTGGAATCTCTGTATTTGTGAAAGAATATTTTAGGCCAGGTATTATGTTCCTGCCACAGAGCAGTAGTGACAATGTGTGGATGCTGATAAAAGGTTTTTATACGGATCAATACACTTATTTTGATTGTGTATACACACCACCTGAATTCTCCTCCTTTGGAGGTGACCACACACGGGACATATGGAAAAAACTAAATAAAGATACAGAACTGTTTACCACAAAAGCTAATGTCATTTTGTGTGGTGACTTCAACGCACGAACTGGTATGCTTGATGATCTTATCCAGATGGACGGTGAGAACAGTATGTATGATATCTCATTTAACTACACACGTGATTGTGTGCACAAAAGAAGTTCGTCAGCTAATAAATGGGAGAACCCTCGGTGACTTACATGGTAATCCCAGATGCTTTTCACGAACAGGGAAAAGTGTCGTTGATTACTTTACGTGTTCCCAGGATCTTATACGAAAGGTGATGAAATGCAAAGTCAAAACTTTTGCCATGTTTTCAGATCACTGTCCTATTGAATTGTTCATTCATCTACCAGTCACAAAAAGAGTTCACCTTTTATTAGATCTGTCAGTAGAAAGGAATGTCCCACTTTACGAGACTCAAAATCCAATCGTTCTTTCTTTGGGAAGGAAGGCACTGCCGAAAAGTTAGCATCAGCACTTAAGACTTTGTCAGTTTCAAATAAGATAATCTCTATTAATGAAGGATTAGAAAAAGTTAGCTTCCAAAACGTGCAGACTGCCAAAGAAGAAATTGACAACTCTGTGTCAAATCTCACAAACACTATTATTGCAGCGGCCGATTTATCGGTCAAACATAAAAATAGACGCACGAAACGGAAAAAAGAAGCCATCTAAAAAGTGGTTCACACATGACTGTTTCATTGAAAGGAAAGAGGTGTGATCTTTACTGAATGCATTGAACAGAAATCCTTTTAACAGAAACATTCAGAATAAATACCTTTATTGCCTAAAAACATACAAAGAAGGCCGTTAAGAAAACAAAAAAGACGTACAGAAATTAACTTGTAAGAAGTTTAAACACAGCAATGAAACATGACCCCCCAAATGTTAGGAAAATACTATCTGAACTAAAAAATTCAGATAGTTCTACTCAACCGCAGAGACACATATTATTTGCAGCTTAATGGATTAATTATTTAGAAAAGGTGATAAGTAGTGAAGTATCCGTTGATAAAGGCAGGAAAGAACAAGTACAAAAGAACTTGGCAGAATAAAACAGACTATGCCAGCGTTTGTCCTTCGACAATCCTTTTATGATGACTGAAATAGTGCAAGCTGTAAAGACCAATAAAACTCCCGGTAAAGACGGAATAAAAGCGAAATGCTCAAAGCAAGCATGTCCAGCATCAGTGCTACTGTATGCAAGGTATTCATTGCCATATTTCAGACTGGTATTTATCTAGGTCAGTGGAAAGACGAAATAAATGTTTCCATTTTTAAAAGTGGCGACCCAAACAATCCTAACGATTATTGGGGTATAACACTGAACTGTTTTGTCAAGTTATCAACAGAAGAGTTGAAACATACTTAGAACAAAATGAGTTACTTGTAAAAGACCAGGCGTGTTTCAGAAGACATTCTAGAACCACTGATCACATATTCATCCTGAAAAAGATAATTGATTACACCATAAATAAAAGAATTGGGCGTCTCTACAGCTGGGTTTTTGTTGTTGTTGTTGTTGTTTGTTTGTTTTGTGGGTTTTTGTGGGTTTTTTTTGGGGGGATAAGGCATTCGACAATATATGGCATGATATATTTCTTTTGAAGCTAAACAATATTGTGATAAATGGAAAATGTTTCCACATTATAAAAGATATGTACCTAAATTCAACTGTATGTGGTAAATCAAACGATGGGTTTACAGATTCTATCACAGTAAATAAAAAAAGGAGGGGGGGGGGTGCTTCAGGGAAATGTTATTAATATTTCATTATGACATAAGAGACTGTATACACGATGACACCTCACCATATTTCAATGAAGCAACAAGACTCAAATTCCTTAGCTGTTATATATGGATGACATTGTGATCCTCTCGACACCAAAAGTAGGACTACAAAACAAACTAGATGAGCTACATGAATATTGTCTGCAATGGCTTAAAATCAACAGGGACAAAACCAAAGTCGTAATTTTCACAAAAAAACGACCCAAAAATACCAGTGCTCCTTTCATGTGGCGATGACTGCATCGAAACGGCGGATAGATATTTGTGAGTTACTTTTCATCAGAATGGAAATTTTCACCTTGCTGAAGACCACTTAGCCAAACAAGGAAACAAAGCAGCACATGCTTTGAAAAGCAGTGTACGAGGGAAAGAAGTAAAGTTGGATGTGATGACGCAACTGTTTGACACTTTATACACTCCAATTCCCTGTTACGGCGCTGAAGTGAGGTTTCCATTCAATCAAACTGCGACAAACTCCTCTACGCCCTCTATGCTGTTTAACCAATTTAATGTCTTTCTCTCTGCAAAATGCCCATCAGAAAATGTACATGTCAACTTCTGTAGGAGCTTAATGGGCGTACACAAAAGATCAATCAAGTTACCAGTCCTTGCAGAGTTAGGCAGATACCCCATTTCTCTGACCGCAGTGTGTCAGGTTATATAATTCTGGGTGCACATCATATAATCAAAAGAAGATAGCTATTAGAGGCAAGCATATGATGATATGCTATCGATGAATTCATTGGAAAAAGCTCCTTGGGTTAATTTTATCAAAAGGATTCTGGTTTCAATTGTATTCTCCCACGTGTGGGAGAACCAGGGCACACTCAACACTAAGCAGATGAAATATTCTGTCATGAATAAACTACAGGATAAATATGTTTGGAACAGCACAAAGGACGGGACAATTGCAAGGCTCTCCTGTCATTGCAAAATTGCAAACATTTATACATTACAACTTTACCTGATCAGCCCCAAAAATACTAAACATAGAGGAGCATTATGTCGATTGCAAATAAGTGCACATGAACTTGAAATTTACCGAGGACGTCACTACAACTTAACTAGGAATGACCGGCTATGTAAAGCATGCGGAGTTATAGAGGATGAATTGCATTTTCTGGGCAAGTGTAATGCGTACTCTGACTTAAGATCTCGTCTACTCGTGACAGTTAATTCCCAGTCTTCGAATCATTAGCCAGATGGCACTGGCAACAATATGATCCAAACGCCGAGTTCTCTGTTGCCACTAATTTGTTTCCAACCAGAAATGGCAATATACATATATGTATATATATATGAATGCTTTAAAGTTCGCAATCTATAACTATGTCTTGTGGAATATCCTGCATGTGGTCACAACTTATTGCTTTTACTTTTTGTTTGTTTGTTGTGCTTAGTTTGTAGTGTCCATAATTCCTCTGATGGGATTTACGACAATCAAATGAGTTCTGAGTTCTTCACACACACACACACACACACACACACACACACACACACACACACACACACACACACACACACACACACACACACTGCTTTTGTCATTTGGGGAATGTGCATGCATGAGCAATTATTTTTGCCATGCATGCTCTGACATACGTCTGCACATACATTCACACCAGATGTCCACACACGTGTGATGAAAAAGGATGAATAACTACAAGGATCTCCATGACTTTCATTCACTCATTTATTAATTTTGTTCATTCACTTTGTTATCTATTTCCTTTTTACTTAGTTACTTAACCAATCAATCATTCAATGAAGAGATGAATTAATTAATCAATTAACTAATTAAAGAATCAATAAATCAATCAATCAATTATTTAACTGATTTTTATTTTATATCTTCTTCAGGTTTCGAGCCATGTGTGACACAGAGGGAGATAAACCTTGCTGTTATCACAACCGCTGCACCAACCGATCCATGGACCAATGCGTGTGCCCTGAGTGCTACGACATGCGCAATCCACTCCATGCAGAGTATGCAAGATGGCGTCCAAGCAACCAGCTGTGCCAAGTGGACGAGATGTCGGTGGAAGAGATATGTCATCTACTGAGAAATACCACCATCTTCTTCGTGGGCGACTCGTTCACACGTCATGTGTACACGGCCTTCCTCTTGGCCGTCAGAGGGAACCCCATCACAGGAGCCTTTAGTAAGAAAACTCCTGCTGGTGAGTGTTCATTGTTCATGCCCAGAGGCTGTGGTTTTTGTTTGTGCTGATTTTTGCCTGCTTGATTGCTGGTTTTTGAGCCCCCTCTCCCATCTATCCACTCAAGAGAGACAGAGACAGAGACAGACAGACAGTGTGTGTGTGTGTGTGTGTGTGTGTGTGTGTGTCTGTGTGTGTGTGTGTGTGTGTGTGTAAAAGAGAGAGAGCGGGCGGATAGAGAGTTTGTGTATGGGGTGGGCAGGAATGCGCGTGTGTGTACGGTCGTGCAAGCACGCGCGCGCGCGCGCGCGCGTGTGTGTGTGTGTGTGTGTGTGTGATATAGAAGAATGTGCATGAGTGCTCTCAACTCAGAGCTCAGTATTGTCTGCTTCATTCAATTAAAAATAGAAAATTTTCTTCATGCTCATTCGAATACTCATCGACATGAAAAGTGAGCTCCCATGGACAATAATTGTTGTTTCAGATCTGAGACGCCGGTGTGCAGGCATTTACATGTTCACGGAGAAGGTGTGTCGTATGTGGGTGGACAAGAATGTCAGGGAGTGCCCAGATAGGAGTGCTGTTCTGCGGTACTTTCCCAAGAATCACAACGAAGACATACGTCAGCTGATTTCTCAGCTGCACCACACTCCTCGCAGTCTTGCCTTCATCGGCTTGGGTGGCCACGACAAATTTAAAGACCAGGCCACCTTCAATATGGTCATGCAGCCAGTGCTGCAAGAGAGAAATGACATCGGTTCTCACTGGCCTTTGCTCGTCTGGGCCCCCCCTCACCGCTGGGGCAAGTTAAAGAGCCCACGTGATCCCCTTCAACCAGTGATCGATTTCAGCAAGAAAATGAAAGAGCATCTGAGACCTTGGGACGTGGCCATCTTTGACTCCCTCAATATGACGGCGGATGTGGAGAGCTTTGATGGCGCTCATTATGGGTATGGTGTGAACAAAGTGAAGGCACAGATACTTTTATATTATCTGAAGGAGCTTCAAAGCAAAAAGCAATGGTGAACATGTGGTATAATCAGCAAAATCGTATAGTCATTGTTATTATCATTATTTGTTATGCAAGAGAGTTGAAGACAGACTAGACTAAAGGAAGGTAACAAACAAACACGTGCGAGTTCATCTCATTCTCCTGCACTCCGTGAACAAAACAGACACAAGGTATTACCCCTGAGCCTATTTAATTTAACACACACAAAAGGATTCAAAATTTGTTCTGCAGTTAGTAGACATACATATGCACACACACACACACACACACACACACACACACACACACACACACACACACACACACACACACACAAATGCAGGCATCCGATTTTGAGTCTGGGGAATGCTGACTTCTGTTCTTCAATGTTTTGTGGGTCCACGAACTAACAGTCAACACACATATCACCTCTGGTCTTGTGCCGCACACGCAAATTTCGTGGTTCTTCAGGACGTGTATTTGTCTTCAAGACACGTTGTCTCGTGGCTGCATCAGCCTCACCAAACCTCAGCCAGGTCTGTCCCGCTCCAGTCTCCCCGGACTGGGCCGTTACCACGTCTCCTCGGACGGTGGGTTGATCCCGTCTCCTCGGACTGGGCTGTCTCTACGTCTGCCCCAGAACTCTGGGACGGTGTATTAAGACCCGTAAGATATATGCTGTATATAATTTCCACATTCTCTTTTCTTCTTCCTTTGGATGGGTAGCCAGCATCGACTTGTCAATGAATCTGCTGCACAAATTCTTTTCCGGAGGGTAGTTCCGAGTGGGCTGTTTTAGTTAGTTAGTTTAACAGGATTTGGAGGATTGTGGAGAGGGGGTGGGGGTGGGGGGTAGTTTGCTGTTGTTTGGAGCTGGTCAGAGGTTTGCCACCCTGGCCTGGAAGACTGCCAGAGATGGCGCAGTGGCGGATTCAGTGGGCAAGTTGTTCCATTCCGGGATGGTTCTTGGAAAGAATGTCATCTGCCGGCACTGTGTCCTGTTGGATGGAATGTCGTATCGCAGGGGGTGGGACTTTCTAGTTATTTCGCTGAGGCGGCTGACAGAGGGGAGATGTTTGGAATCAACATGTACTAGGCTGTTGTGCACCTTGTAGAACATAGTGAATCTCGCACGCCTCCGTCTGGCTTGCAGCGTTGGCCATTCCAGGTCAAGGAGCATGTCATCCACACTGGAGGTTTGGCGGAAGCGTTGTGAGGCCCAGCGAGCTGCTCTACGCTGCACCTTTTCAGTGGTGTTAATGTCTTCAGTGGTGTGGGGATCCCACACACAGCTGGTATTTCTGGGGGTGGAAAGACATCTTCCACCGCTGTTCCCAGGAAGCTAGGGTGTCCACATCCGCTTGCAGCTCCTCTTGGTCTTCGGCTGTCTTGACGTCTTTGTGGCAGGCAGTGTCATCAGCCTGGCCCTGGCGGACAGTCCGGTCGGTAGGTTATTGATGTAGAGTAGAAACAGGCTCGGTCCAAGGATGGAGCCCTGGGGGACTCCTGAATCTACTGGAGCAACCTCTGACCTGGAACCATTGACGACGACGGACTGCCTCCTATCATTGAGGAAGTTCTGGATTTAGGTGTTGATGTTCCCGACGATTCCGTAGTGTCCAAGCTTGTGGGTCATGAGGCTTTGGTTAACTTTGTCGAAGGCCTTCGAGAAATCGAAGACAAGTAAGTCCTCCTGGTATCCCTGTTCAAGGGCCTCAGACACTTCGTCCACGAAGCCGAGTAGCTGCGTTTTGCATGAGCGACCCTTCCGGAATCAGTGCTGTTCCGTGCAGAGAATCTGGTACTCTTCGCAGTACGCCATGATCTTGCTGACCAGTATATGCTCCAGGAGCTTGCACGGAATACTTGTCAGGGAGATGGGCCTGTAATTTTCTGCATTGTATCGTTCCCCTTTCTTGAAGACAGGATACACGTTGGCAGTCTTCCAGTCAACAGGGACAACCCCAGAGTCGAGGGATGTCTGGTATAGTAGTGTGAGCGATGAGGCTAGTTCCGTCGCTAGCTCTCTCAAGACACGGGGGCTGATCCCGTCTGGGCTGCATGCCTTGAAAGGGTCGAGGTTACGTAGGAGTCTCTCGACGCTGGTAGTCGTGACGTGTACCTGTTTTAACAGGGGCTGCTGAGGATCACGTGGTGGCATGGGACATCTGTCCCTGAACTCTTCATCACTGAAGTGTTCCTTACTGCTGAAGGCAGACTGGAACTGGCGGTTTAATATTTCAGCTTTTTCTTTGTCACTGGTGACCAGTCTTCCTGCTTCTTTCATGGGCGAAATGCCAGAACTGTCATTCTGTCTGGATTTAATGAATGTCCAGAATCGTTTTGTAGGGATGGGCTGCTCAGACTGTTCTTCAAAGATGAGGCCTTGGATGTATTTCCAGTACTGGTTCCCGAGTCTTTGCTGCCCCTGTCTCTTGAGTGACTTAAATGCATCATAGAGGTCTTGTCTGCCAGTTCTTTTCATTTTCTTGTGAATTCTGTCTCTGCGTCTGATGAGCCTTAGTGTCTGGTAGTCTATCCATGGTGGATTTCTCCTCTGGCCAAGCTTCTTGTGCGGAATGAACTGTTCAACGCACTCGTTGATGCCTGTTTTGAGGGCTGTCCAGATCGCTTCAGTATCCGGCGAGTTGGAATAGGTATGAAAGATGGTGTTGGTGAGCTCCTGTGCTGCCTTCCGGGGGCCGTCCCAGTCAGCTTTGCCGTAGCAGGGAACAAGGCGCACCGTCAGATTGTCGCGAGCGGCGTTGATCTGGAGCTCTGAATACACTATGTCATGGTCAGAGAGGCCAGGTACAATTTTGATACGGGGGAACATGTTGGGAAGGTTTGTTATCAGCAGGTCGAGGATGTTGTCTCCCCTGATGGGCTTTTCGACAGTCTGGTCCATGCCAAGGTCAGCGATGATGTCCCTGAATTCCTGGTGTAGACGTGGATAAGATGCCCTTTTCTTCAGCACCTTCTTCTTCCAGTCCCATCCAGGGAGGTTGAAATCACCGCCAAGAACAACGATGGCATTTCTTGCCTCACTTGTAAATCTGCTGACTCTGCCACTTCCCTCAGGCTTGTAGTGTCGCTGTTGGGTGGGTGGTAGTAGCTGCTTATCAGCAAATCCCTCTCGCCCCTGAGCTTGACCTTGGCCCACAGGATCTCACATTCAGGCCTGTCAAGGCTGGGCTCCTCCGAGCTGACAAGGTTGTCGGCGACTGCAATGAGGACGCTTTCTCCATTCCTGTTTCGATCCTTCCTGAAGATTTTGAATGTAGGAGGGAAGATCTCGTTGGAGGCAATTTCTGGGCACAGCCATGTCTCGGTGCCGAGGACAACGTCCGGGCGGAGATTTTGGAAGAGGTTGCTGATCTCAGCCACTTTTCCGACAACTGACTGAAAATTTACAGTAAGGATGCGGAGAGGGCGGTTTGAATTTTTGTTCTGTTGATTCTGACGAGTCGGAGAAGAGCAGTGGAGAGGGTGAAAAGAGTCATCTGAGTGAAAGGTAAAGTCTGAGTGGTTTGCAGCAGAGTTGTGTCTGTATATTTCCTGTTCCACACCGTGAAGATCGAAGGCCGCAGTGCTGTAATTTGGTGATTGGCAAAGTTCGCAATGGCAGCTAACATCAGGAGCTCCAACGTCAATATAGGTCTGAGTATCAATGTTCTGGCATGACGCATGGAACCACCTCCATTCCACACATTCCACGCCGCGGTCATCCCAACCCACAGTTCTGTCACGAATCCCACAGGGGACAACAGAAGAGTTATTTGCACTGGGTGTGTTCGAGCCATTAGAGATGCTGAGAGGACCAGTTGCCATATGCCAGAAGGCAGCAAAGTGTTAGGGTTGTGTAGGATATCATGAGTGATGAATGAAGAGACAAGCACAGCACGGGTCAGGGCCGGGACAACATCGTTTAGACATGGTGGTGGTTGATGCAGGGTGATGACAATGTCACCAGTGGTGGTGTGGTGAGAATAACCATTTGGCAAGGGATATGTCAAAGAGAAATACAATAGGTCTACTCACAGTCAAAATCTTGTGTTTGTGTGATTGAAGAAGTCCAGGAACAGCTATTCACCAGTCCAACAGTAAGGGCGCATCCTTTTCCATTCATACCCCTATTTGTATTAGTTCAAATAATTATTTTAAACTATCCACTGACTCTCCAATTATCAAATATCAATTTCTCATTAAGGCCATGCTGCTTACATGACACACAAGAACGAAAACATTTATTCATTATCCATGCGTTAGGACTAACAACGGGAACGGAATATTTAACAAGGTTATTATGAAAAACATGGCCACGTTTCTCAACATTTAGAAATAGAAAGATAACATTATTCGATCTATACTAGTTTTGCTCTTCATGCTAGCGATTATATGTACAGAGAACATACTATACTTTGGTCAATTTGCGGTGTAGCCAAGTTTACACAATGTATTGCAAAGCATAGTTCCACCAAAATATGCACAACAAATAGTAACTACATTTACAGTACATAAAAAACATGCGTACACAAAAAGACTAACTATATCTTTAAACTCTTATGAAAAATACTATATAATTACCTGTAGCCAGAACCACAAAGCACCAACAGCGAGACCTTTCCCTTCCAAGCCTCTGCGACAGACAGTGTGTCGCGAGCCAGTTGAACTGGACAGAGAAAAGTATTCTCACTGACCAGTACAAAAAACATGTGCAAATAAACAGAAGCACTTAAATTCCCCCGCACGAGGAAATCAGTTTGTGGCACTCCGTAACATTATTATTATTATTATTATTATCGTTGTTGTTGTTGTTGTTGTTTGCGCCTAAACTTAAAAATAAGCCTTAGGCGTTCACAAGTAGGAACAAGAGAGGCAAGGCCTTCAAGACTCACTTGTGATACACTTTAAAAAAACAAAAAAACAACAATTTTTTTATGTATTGAGTATAATTTCAAAATGTAATGTTTAAGATGAGAACGATCAAAGCAAATTAAGTCCCTAGCATTAATTACAGAGTAATTTCCCTTTTTTACTATCTGCACCAAAACGTTTGCAAAATAAATAAAACTTCCATGCTTAGCAAAAGAAGTTCCTGTTTGAACAAAAAATGATAGTAATGACTGCTCTTGTTGTTGGGTCAGAATATCAGATCAAAGTGCCAAGTTTAGAGAATACAAAAAATATAAATATAACAGTAAATGCAGTTTGCATATAATTAGGCTTCATTTTTTTATTTTTTGTGCCCATCCCAGAGGTGCAATATTGTTTTAAACACAACGACTGGAAAGAACTGAATTTTTCCTATTTTTATACCTAATTTTGTGTCAACTGACAAAGTATTTGCAGAGAAAATGTCAATATTAAAGTTTACCATGGACACACACACACACACACACACACACACACACACACACACACACACACACACACACACACACACACACACACACACACACACACACAACCGAACACCGGGTTTACACAAGTGAGTCAAAAACCAAAAACGTTAATACCAAAAAGGGAAAAATGGAACACAGGATTAAAAAAAAAATTCATCGAATTATTCACAACCCCTCCACACACACAAACACGCACACAACACACACCAGCACGCATGCACACACACACACAAGTCATAGACACAATTATAAATAGAATTAATAGGATAAGTGCAAGAAAGAGATGTTATGGGTGGGATTGGATTTCCTGACGTAAATTGTTTCATGCAGCCTTTGAAAATTTGTTGGATGAGAAGATCTAAAACCACATACCATAAATGAAAATCACTAATGAAATTACTGTATCCAAATATGGAGGGTGTAGGTAAATATGGACCGACTATTTTGAGCTGACTCACAGTAATCAAAATCTTTTGTGGAAACAAGCTTGCAACATGTTCCAAAACAAAGTAAATCTCATCAACTGATCAGAAATGCTAGCTAAATCATTATTTTTCAGCGACAAAGTTTACCTCATACTTACTTGATAAAAAAGACGCATAAGAATGCATTATGTACTGCGGTTGTATGTAAAGAACATAGAGATTATAAATCATAGGCAGAATTCATCGATAATAGAATGTAAAAGCCAGTTTTCTAACATTCACAGCAATCATTAGAAAGTTAATCTTTGTGAGCTGAATATCAATTTTGAAAATGACAGACAAGTATTCCCGGAACCTTGGATGTTCTATATTCTGAAAAGAAAGGAAGAAAACCATTCTACGATATCTTTGTAGAGGTTGAAAACAACAACCCAAAATGCTGTCAAATGATACAGAAGTATCAGGAAAGTAGCATTTAAGATCCGCAATATAAAATAAATTAAATCAAAATGATTTCAAATCAGAGCAGTCCTTGGATTTTTACCAGCAAATGTAATTTTATCATCATTAGGAAGAAAAGCAGACAACCGAAAAAAAAAACTACAAAAAACATCACAGAACTCATATTTTTGGAGTCCATCTTAACGAACTGAACCCAGACTGTCTGTGTGAATGGCAAATATTCTAAGGAAAACATACATCATTATAGAAGCATAACGTATTCTGAAAATGTGTTTCTCATTATATATATTATCTTATATATATATATATATATATATATATATATATATATTATCTTTTAAATACTCTGTGTGTGTGTGTGTGTGTGTGTGTGTGTGTGTGTGTGTGTGTGTGTGTGCAATAGACTCGGCTGTGGGCTGAGACATTGCGTTGGATGGGTGACGAGCCTTTGGATGCACAATTATTTCCAAATGGATGAACAGAAATGTATTGTATTGTATTGTAGAAGGTGTGTAGTGTGTTTTGATTTTGCTACACCTGAAGTTGGTTTTGATGTATTGTTGAGGTATTACCTGTTTTGTATATAATTATATGAAAAATTAGATGGTCTCAGTTAATTGTAAAATGGGCTGTGTCAGTGTGTTTCGATGATTTTTCATGTGTGTGGGCACACGGGGCTAACAGCAAGTGTTATGGACATGTTTGATTTGCTGGTAGTTGTGACAATATGTGTAGGAGTTGTGTTATGTGCTTGTGGTATACTTTGATCAGACAAAGTGGGAAAACTCACTGAAATGTGGTTAAAGGGTTAGTAAACACTGGGAGGATTGAGAGTCAGTGCCATGTTGTTGCACTTGCTTTGCTGTTTATCGGAGACATGTTGGTAATTATGATCTTCATATGTATTTGTGTCAGTGGAACACTTTGTGGAGACAAAACGGAGATTTGTTTGGTCATGGTCATATACAATTATTACCGTATGATGTGTAATATGAGTTCAACACTCAGAGATACATTATCAGTCAGTCCTGTGTTTGTTGTATATCGGGGTTTGATAATGCTTAAATATTCAAAGTGGTAATTATGGTTCCTATGCAATTGTGCAAGTGAGACACTTTGTGGAGACAAAGTGGGGAGTTTTGAGTTTTGAGTACAAAATGGAAATGCACAGTTATTATTGTATTGCACATACAGGACTTGATAAGCACTTATAATTTCATTGGTCATATGTGTGGGGCACAGTATTGTATGTCACAGTGACAGATAAGCTCACTGAAGCTTGCTTTACCTCACGGAGATCTATGTGTGAGAGGAGTGTATACTGTTGGACATTCCATGTCAATGATGTCCAGGATATTTTGAGACTGCATCTGACCTGGATTTTGGTTTTGTGTTGGTGTTCTAGGTGTGCAGCTAATAGGAACTGCTAAGTAGGGTGAGCTGCTTTATGTAGGTGCTGCTTAGTCTAGGGTGTGCTAGTGTGTGCTGCTTAGTGGGAACTTGTTAGATGGCTGAATGTTGCTTAGTTCCTTGGACAGGATAAAAAAGAAAGTGAAAGGATAGAAAGCCCCCCCCCCCCCCCCTACAGGTTAAGGGCATATAGATGTATCTAAGTGCTCAGCTGGCTACGATAACCATAGTTCTACTCACAGTACATTCCGTGAAGCGGATGACAGTTTTACTACAGTGACGGTGTCCAACCATTGACCTGTAGAGGTAACTCATGTGGCGTCACGCTATTCAAATTCGAAATTGAAATGAAAGCTGTTTTTGGCGTCCGCTGGTTACTTTCCCCGGCTCTGGTCTGAGAAAGTGACATCGAGTGTGTCGCACATACAGTCAGCTGCCTGACATTCTACTGTCCTGCCTTCTTATCTTCTTTCTCTTCTTCTCTACTGATAACTATTGTAGAAATAAAACAATTGAAAACCCTTTTTGTGACTGGCCTCTATATGCCCCTGGCCTGTGCAAGGAGCTTTCTGTCCTTTCTCTTTTTATCCTGTCTAATTCAGTAATTCAATAATTCTTTTGTGACCTCGTTTTTATATACCACTCGGTTCACGGTTACATGTATAATAGTGATCGAACATATTATATATAGTCACATACATAACATACATGTATACATACATTCATACATGCATCCATACATGTGTATGAATCAGAAATTGATGTTACTGTCACTTGAACAGCAGCTGTTGTATAAAAATTGATTTTTTTTCAGTCTCCTTTAACTTTTCACACTTTTATTTTATACTGCTGTTTTTTTGTTGGTATCATGCTGGACATGTATTTGTTGCTTTATGTCTAATTGTAACGAAATTGAAACAAATGAAATGAAGAGGCAAAGACTTCAATGCTCACGTGTAAGTCCTTCTGTGCAACAACAGTAAAAGTGAAAATGCTAATGGTGGAGGGTTGTGGGTGAAAGATAGGGATGGATGTTTATCAGTACATATCGATGCAAATCATATTTTTGCTCACCATCAGAAATGAATGTTAATTAAAAAGTTGTTTTCTGAAAACATAGCATTTTTATCTTATGCAGTCCACATAGGTCAGCAATCTACTGTTTTACAATCACAATGTAGATTTATCACAGTTTCAAACTTTTCCTGTCTACATCACGACCTTTTTTTAAATCTCCAAACGATGGCAGAAGCTGAACGTTGTTTGCACACTTGAAAAACATAATGCATGCACGTATAGCGTGACTTAATTTTAACTGACAAGTTGTAGACTGAAATTAAGATTTGAAGAATTTTTGATTGTCGTTTGGGGACATTATTCAGTAATGATGAGACCTATACACAAATCTCTCTCTTAATAAATGTTAGCGACCTGCTTCGCTTATTTTTGAACAGTACATATACATTTTTATGTCACTGCTATTTAGATCCATTCAATCCCATGGTTAATAGAATATTGTCTTTAATACTGAATATATTGCATTCTGAATGTGATGATAATTCCTTGAGCATCGACTCAGACAAACAGAGACAAATCAAACTCTAGTCCAAATAGTCGGGAAAGCAGTTGCCTTCTCTGTTGTTCTGATGGTCATAGTCGGACACGACTGACTGTCATATAGGCTATATCGCGCATACATCAGAGCCAGAGGGGGAAAAGAAAACATCAAATGGGGGAATAAGTACAGCAATTTCAATACAGGCATTAGATTTTTCACTGAAAATTCACCCACTCACTCTGTATGTGTGTGTGTGTGTGTGTGTGTGTGTGTGTGTGTGTGTGTGTGTGTGTGTGTGTGTGTGTGTGTGTGTGTGTGTGTGTGTGTCTGCGTTGTGTGTGTGTGTGTGTGTGTGTGTGTGTGTGTGTGTGTGTGTGTGTGTGTGTGTGTGTGTGTGTGTGTGTGTGTGTGTGTGCGTGGTGTGTGTGTGTGTGTGTGTGTGTGTGTGTGTGTGTGTGTGTGTGTGCTGGGGGCCGAGGGTGGGAGGGGTTCATAAACCTGTCACCTGTTGAATCACCACTCTTGTCTCCAAAGTCCCGTTTTCGTTTCGATCAATGTTTTGTCCTGGGCATAACTGACACTTAACAGTGTGTTTATTGTACCAGAGAGGGAGAGACAGAGAAAGAGATAGAGACAGAGAGACAGACAGAGACAGAGAGAGAGAGAGAGAGAGAGAGAGATGATTTATCCAAAAAAAAAACAACCAAAAAACCCAAGGCCCCTTATGAAGGGGTATGTGAACATTATGTAATGGAAACACCATGATGCAACATATATGGAAAATATAACATCGCTTCCAAACGCAAACTAGCTTAGTTATGAAACAGAATCAGAATCAGAATCAGAATTTTATTCAGTAAGGCCAAAGCCCCATTTGAAGGGGTTGTGAACTATAATAAGTACACCATATTTTGCAACAAAAAGAAATCGCAAAATGCAAGTATATGCAAATCTTATCTCCCATATGCACACACACTCGAGTTATGAGGAAATTTTAAAAAAACAACAACAACGACAACAACAAAAAGACAAAGAAAACAACAACCGAGATACGAACACACACACACACACACACACACACACACACACACACACACACACACACACACAATACATACATACATACATACATACATATATATCTATGCCACATACATATGAGTATACACCTAAACTCGCGTATACACAGGAACCCATATACACTGAAATAATCACAACCATTGGTACACAAATGCATGCACATGCGTACATAAACATACATATATGTATTCAAGATACAGCAATTTCTCTTATATTGAATGCCTTGTATAAGTAATTAGCAAAATTTCGAATTGTGTGTTCATTTCTAGCAGCCAAAAGATGATTAAGTCGAAAATCAGAAGTATTTCTATAATATTTAGGATGTATAAACTGGTGTCTCAAGTCCTCAAAAACAGGACAACCAAATACGAAATGGACTTCATCGTCAGTTGCATTCATGCACATTGGACATTTCATTGCATTTACAGTATATTTCTGATAACGAAGACGATGCACAGGTAGGGCAGAAGTACCAAAACGAAATCTTGTGAGAGCGTATCTAATAAACCTATTTATATCCATTATCAAGTAAGGCTCTAACTCGTGAGATGACTTAAATTTTCTATATTCCAAAAACCTATCACTATTGTTAACATGGAAATTCCAATTCTGCCATCTACAGTCGACAAGTCTTTGTTTCAATATTTTCAAAAAAGAACTTATACAGCCCACACCTTGGTTCTCCCATACATACATGAAACCATAAGTATACAATGTATCACGAACCTTTGAAACCCAATTGTTTCTTCCTCTGTTTGCTAAACTCAACAACATGTTATATGCCTTAAAAGGTAATCTCTGTTCGTCCATTCTTGTCAACTTTAACCAGTATCTAATGCAACAAATAGAAGAATTCACAATCAAAGGGAATCTATCTAGATCACCATAAACTAAATCATTTGGTGTTCTCGCACTCACACCGAGATACTTTTTTAATACAAACAAGTGAACACTCTCTACCACTGATGCGGCATTTTCCAGACCCCATATTTCTGCGCCATACATTGGGATAGGTTGGATCTGCGCATCAAATAGCTTCAAAAGTAATTTGATTGAGTTATTGTTAAGTTTGTACAATTTACACAAAATGCTGAATGCAGCCCGTTTTCCTCTACTTGCTAAATCATTACATGCATGACTAAAACTTAATTTCTTAGAAAATAATATCCCCAGATATCGGTAAGAATTAACAACAGACATCTCAGATTTATCATAGAACCATTTCTCCGAAGCAGCTAGAAATCCACCTTTTCTAAACACTATAATACTACTTTTATCCATGTTAACTTTTAGCTGTAACTGGGTTGCAGCTTTACAAAGGTTATTTAACTGCGTCTGCAAATCAATCACAGTTTCTGATAACAAAATTATATCGTCTGCAAACAAAAGAATAAACAATTCAATCATCTTTAGACTAAAATTTGCACCATGTCTGCCATTATCAATTATCTCTAAAGCAAGTTCATTTATAAATAATGTAAAGAGAATGGGACTACAAACATCTCCCTGTTTTACACCATTCGTTAAGAAACAGAGAGACACAGAGAGAGACTGAGAGCAAAAGAGACACGGTGGCGTTTAGACACCTGACATTGTATTGTCAGTGCATTGGCTTGGTCACGTAGCGTGAATGGAGGATGGCCTTGTTTTTAGTGCAGTTGATATTTAATGTCAGCGCGCGCGCGCGCGTGTGTGTGTGTGTGAGCGCGCGCGCGCGCGCGTGTTCTATGAAATGCATTTTATTTTAATATAAGCCTTATTTACTTCATAGATTTTATAATCTGATTCATCTCTTAAGTGTGCTTTTTCATTCATATGAACACACTGGATGTTTTCCATTTTGAGATAGCGGTTGATATGTTTTTTAAGGCATGTTTATAGTCAACTGGATGATGTGAGGCGATTTGAGCAGCACTGGTGCTGGATATCGCGCCATAGAAAAACTGTGTATTATTATTATTATTATTATTATTATTATTATCCCAAAAGTTCTCCTTTATCGAGATCTGGTACAGGGAAAACGTTCCAAAGGCAGACCACACCGCGCAAAAAGACATCAAGCAAGATATAGCTGAAAGACTTGAATATCGACCTGAACATCTAGGAAGCCTTAGCCTCATAATGATCAGCCCAGAAGCGTACAGTGCAGAAAAGCGTCTCTTCTAAGTTCGAAGAGACACTTGCCGAGTGTTCTGAGGTCAACAGATTGAGGAGAAAAGCCTAAAGTCAGACATGGCAGGCCAGCGTCAGATTTCATTTTTTGCGCCGTGTCGAAAGGACTGTCGCTCCCGTATTGGCCTGTCCAACCACGCCCGACGCTTCATCAGTCACCACCCAGAGCACAAGTCAACAGTCTGCAAAGACTGAGTGGTATCTGTCAGTCCATAGAAGACACCAGCCGTCCATACACGGTAGAGGGGAGGGGGATAATTTCTCTAGCTTTATTTTCAGTTTTAGGTTCTCAAGGATGCGTCACTGCGTTCGGACACATTCATATACGCTCACCACATCTGCTAGGCAGATGCCTGACCAGTGACATAACCCAATGCGCTTGGTCAGGCCTTGTGTGCATGCATATATATTTATGTACCTATCAGAGTAGATTTCTTCTTCAGAGTTGTGCCAGAGGACAGGACTTACGTTGCCATGGGTTCTTTTTCAGTACAAGTGTGTACTGCACACGGGACCTCAGCTTATCATCTCATCGGAAAGAAAGGATACCCAGTTTGTTTTTACAGTTAAATTGGGTAGAAAGGGCGAGACCAGGAATGAAACCCAGACCATCATGTTCACTGTGCTGGCAGATCAGCGTATTAACCATTCTGACACCTTCCTCTAAGCATATTGTAGCAAGCCTCTAATAAACTCCCTCCACGCAGACTCACACGCACACACGCACACACGCACATACAAGAACATGAGCTCATACAACTTATATGTCAGCTACAAGATGTGGAACAAGCAAAAGAAGGGAGAAACAGCCAGAACGCTTCAAACACTTATACAA
>NC_134883.1:31757830-31767830 GCF_041734735.1 Babylonia areolata
GCATCTTGCTTATCAGCATTCTAGGCAAAGACTACTCTCGGGTCCTTCTAATCCGCATGCAGAAACTGGCCGAACGCGTTTACCCGGAATCACAGTGCGGTTTCCGAACAGATAGATCCACGGTAGACATGATCTTCTCCCTTCGACAAATCCAGAAGTGCAGGGAGCAGAGGATACCCCTGTATATTGCATGTATTGACCTCACCAAGGCTTTTGACCTAGTCAGCAGAGACGGCCGCCTTTTCAGGGCTCTTCGAAAGATCGGCTGCCCTCCAAACTGCACAGCCTGATTGAGTTCTTCCACTCCAACATGAAAGGGACAGTGCAGTTTAATGGTAACCTCTCCAAGCCCTTCGACGTACAGAGCGGTGTCAAACAAGGCTGCGTCCTCGCCCCCACCCAATTTGGAATCTTCTTTGCTCTTCCCTTGAGGCATGCATTCAGCACAGCGCAAGAAGGGATCTACCTGCGGACCAGATCAGGTGGCAGGCTCTTCAATCTCGCCCGCCTCAGAACAAGGACAAAAGTCCGCGAAGCCCTCATCAGAGACATGCTCTTTGCCGACGATGCCGCAGTTGTGACCCACCCCCAGCGGGACTTGCAGTCACTAATGGACCGCTTCTCCCAGGCCTGCAAAGATTTCGGTCTGACCATCAGCCTCAAGAAGACAAACGTCCTAGGCCAAGACACGCCATCTCCACCAGCCATCACCATTGACGACTACGAACTTGAAGTCATCCATCAATTCACTTACCTTGGGTCCACCATCACCGACAACCTCTCCCTTGACACCGAGATCGACAAGAGGATCGGGAAGGCAGCCACAACGCTAGCCCGCCTCACACAAAGAGTGTGGACAAATCCCAAGCTGACCACGAAGACAAAGATGGCTGTGTACAACGCCTGCGTCCTCAGCACCTTGCTGTATGGCAGTGAGGCGTGGACCACACGGGAGGACCTTGCAGATGACCGCAACAGCTGGAGAAGCACTCTCAAGAATCAGCTACAGATTGGTGAGGACAAACTGTCAGCTGCTGCAGCAGAAAAACGAGCTCGCAGAAAAGGGACGGCTGCCAACAGACCAGCATCAGCTTACACGTGTGACCGCTGTGACAGAGACTGTCTCTCTCGCATTGGTCTCTACAGTCACAGGCGACGCTGCTTGGTCCAAGCAGACAGCCCAATTAGACATTAAGTCGGATATACTCTATCCATGGTCAGCCATGACCGAAGGAGGCCTACTACTACTGACGTCACTAAAAAAAAAAAACGTCCCACCCCCACCCCCACCCCCCAAAACATCACTAAATATCATTCTGCATTTGTTCGTGTCCGCCCGTGTGTGTGTGTTTGTGTATATGTGCATGCGCACGAGTATATATGTACCTGTATGTAAGCACGCGCGCGTTGTGTGTGTATGTGTGTGGTGTGTGTGGTGTGTGTGTGTGTGTGTGTGTGTTCGTTCTTTAGTTTAGCGTCTTTTCACTATCAGTGATATTAGACGATTAAAAAATAATAATAAAAACAGGAGGGGAGGGGGGAGGAAACAGAAAAGGTAGAAAACTATCAATAATGCATAACTAACATGCAATTGCATTTAACAATAACAATTCAATAATGTTAATAATAATCAAACTATTAACACAATTCTGAAGTACATTAAAGGAATGTAGAAATAGGGCTGTGAAAGTTCGACCATAAGAACCTCGTCAGAAATAACTTTCCAAAAATCATCTGCAGAATAGTTATTCTCTTTGAAATACTTGGACAAGAAGGTACGTAACTGCTGACAGTGAAACAAACTACCACAGATGTATGTAACATTTTTACTATATTTTGTCTTCAGCGCATCAAGTATTATACGGAAGAAAGCAAAGGTTGTTAATCTTGTATAGCAAGCTGAGGTGGATTCGGTATCTTTTCTTGGGTAATATTCTCGGGGAATAATGTCCCTTTATGTTTTAAAAACTTTTCTTCCATCGGTTATGAAATCGACCCCATGCCGATTTTTCTAACAAAGTGTATGCCTCTTTTTCGGAAAAACGGACGTGTATTTTTGTCGATTTTTTAAAAATCTTGTGCTCCTCATTTAGCTGCTTTATCAGCAGCTTCATTGCCATGAATGCCCACATGAGAAGGCACCCAACAAAAACTTACCTCGGTCCCTTTATTCCTCAAACGATGTACCAAATGATTTGCCTCAATAACCAAGTCAGGTCTTGTTTCAAGGCTAAATAATTCTAAAGTACTGATTTGGAATCAACAAAGAATGCTATTTTCGAGAAAACTGTTTGATGGCTCGTTAAGTAGTTCAGAGCTTGTATAATAGCAATTAGCTATATGGAATTAGCTCAGCTGTGAATATGGAAAGATGTTTCCCAGTACAGTAAGATTTTTCAACTTTACAGACAGGATTAAAGAAAGCCGCACCAGCATTTTTTGTCATCAAAAACAGATCCATCTGTAGATATATGGAGATGATTCTGATATTTTGCTGCTATATGAATTTTGGCAGTACTTGTCCGCGATATTGATGTTTTCTTCCTTTTTTGTTTCAGAATAACTGATATTAAGATCTGCTTTCAACATTTCCCAAAAAGGAACAGGAGAATGATGTGGTTTTGCAGCTAACTCTTTCATGTTAACATCAGATTCTTTTAACAAATTTGAAACGTAAGTTGCAACTGTTTCTTGTGGTGAAATGGCTTTAGCTCTTTTAGGAAAATCAATGTCAGATCTTACTGTCAGTTCATCAGCAATTTTTGTCATTGAAGTGTATCTCACAGCGAATTTTGCTGGTGCTAACTCACGATGCTCATTTAAGGGAAGAATTCCATTTGTAAAAATGCTTTGATACCTTCATTTTCCGTTATCATTAGTGCCAGAATTTCAACACCCAAAATGAATAGATACAGTGATATGGGATCTCCATGTCTACATCCTTTTTCAGTATGAAACCAACTCGATGCCTGTCCATTCACAGTTACTGCTGCCTTGATATTTTTATAGAATGTTTCTACCCAGTTACATATAGTGTTTCCAAAACCCAAAGCCCTGAAAACCGCAATTCATAAATGACCAGTCTAATGTGTCAAATGCCTTTTCAAAGTCAATACATAGTAGTAGCCCAGGGAGATTATGTTCCATCTAAAGTCATATCTCTGATGTCATCAACGATGTAGCTACCAGGCACAAAACCTGTCTGGTCTTCACTGATTAATTCTGGCAATACCGATTTTGTTCTGTTGGTCATGCATGCCGAACCAACCTTACACGCGACATTCAATAATGTAATCAGTTTCCAGTTTTTAATGAATTCTTTTGGTTCTTCACCTTTTGGAATTCATATTATAATTCCCTCTTTCTGAGTTGTTGATATTTCTATCTTATCTAACCCTTCATTTAATGGCCTAATTACAAATACCCCGATTTTATTCCAGAAAAATAATCAGAAGTAAACCCATCTGTTCCAGGACATATATCATTTTTCATGTTCTTTAGAGCTAGAGTAGCTTCCTCGAAAGTTATCTTTCTTTCCAGAATTGCCGATGTTTGTTCAGATAGTCTGGGCATTTCATGAACTACGTTCTCTATTTGACATTTTTCTGCGGCTTTTTTTTTCTCATATAGTTTTTCCTAGAAATGTTTTTGGTTTCCTTTAAGAAATTACTTCTTGTATCGCCTTAGTTTTATCATTTGTTTACTGATATAGTGACGCTTCTCTAGTCCACAAAAATACCCTCTTACTTTTCACCATGTGAAATCCACCTAGCACTTGATCGCAAAAGTACACCTTTCATTTTCTTATCCCTAATACTCTGGAGCATTTCGTTTGTGTGTTGTTGTTTTTTAATGTTTTAATTTCTTCGGTTTTTATTTTCTTTTTTCTCCATATCACATATTTTCTCTTTTTTTAAACCATTTTCCTTCCTCCTCTCATTGTCGCTTTTAAACGTTGAGAAAGAAATTGTCTCAGACCGAATTTTCATTAATAAAACATGATCTCGATTAGGACAATACAAATTAACAATAGAAATATCTTCTTCATTCATAAATCAATCAGGACAAGTATATAACTTCCACCTAAATCTCTGTAAGCTTTCTTAAATTTGAATTCGAAATTATTTTGAAATCTTAATAATAAAATGCAGGCTTATATAGCGCAGTACCCCCATCTCAGACGGGGCTCACCGCGCTTTACAATGAAAGATATGTATTTAAGACTAAGTGTCGTAAAATATGTACAAAGTCTACACAGTTTCACATAATATTGGCTAAAATATACATATGTAAGACTAAGTAACATAAAAAATATGTAAATCGACACAGGCGCCATCAGTCTCAAATCACACGGGTGCAAATCACAGCAAAACAAAGCATATCACATTCACCATTGTCAAAAATAAACACCAGGGAACCAAGTATCGCGAATAACACACCAAACTCATATAAACACCAGGGAACCAGGTATCGCGAATAACACACCAAAATCATCACAGATATAATTTATACAGATCAACACAAACAGCACACCCAGCAACAAAAATCACAGCAAACATATACAGAAATTTTCAGTGAGAAAAATACAGTTTCAAAAGATATGTTTTGAGTGCTCTCTTGAATGTGGGTATTGGGGTGTAACGGAGGTGTGAGGGCAATGAATTCCATTAGTAAGGCTGCGCCTCTAGAGCTAGAATCAAATGAAGCAAAATACGACTGGTATCCCCATTCAGCTATAGTACTTATCCATTTTGGGTCTAAGTGAGAGTCTTGGAGTAAGAATATATCATGTCCTGTCTGTCTTAAACAATGAAATACATCTCTTCCTTTCTTAGAACTGCCAAGACATTGGCAATTTACAGAGCAAAGGTTATATCCCGGCTCAATTTAGCTCACTGATAAAGTTATATCTGTGAACAACAATGGAACCTGTAGAAACCTCTCAAAGCGATTCCCAGTCATATAACTGTGGGCCTTTATAACATGATACGCAGATACAATGAACAAGCAAAATAAATAATGTAAACATATCAGCAGTGTAACATTTTTACACACATCTTTAGAGGAGCTACCGTTGACGTACTAAAAAATAAAGACATATACATAAAAACATGATCAGTTTGGGCAAGAGGCTGTGGTCTCATAGAGCTCCAATGAACATAATCGTCGCGCCGTATCGTCGTTTCCATAAGCTGCACGCCTTTCGGGCACACAAAAGAAGCCCAGGCGACAACGAGAAGAAGGCATATTCATAAAATTTTTAAAAAAAAGAGTCATGGGTATGCACACCAAAAGGAACTGGTACATTAAAAAAAAATCGTGTACTTGAACACTTGCGCTTACGCAGGATATCTTTGAGCATGCGAGTCCACCTGTGGATCAAGGGACATCTCTGTCCCTTAAGCCATTCAATTCAATTCAGTTCAATTCAGTGCATTCACACTTCGGGGGATTAAAACACGTGTGGTGACGAGAGAGGGCAAGACGAAAACAAGATTTCGTTTCTCACAATATCCTTTGTGGTACAAACGGGTGTCGGGGTGGGGTGACCCGTAAGCTGAGACTATCCCTTCACTAGCAGAAAATCAATATGCAAGTTAGAATACCCGTGCTTAATGTGAGTGTTGAGGGTGTCAGCTACACGAACAAGCCAAGAACGCATTTTCAAAAAGGTGTTCAACAGATCTCAAAGAGACCCCATCAAGATTTGTCAATCTCCAATAAAACACATACACACTTCCATCCATTTCTTCCCACACTCCCTCCAAGCCCTGCCAACACAACAACAACAACAACAACACACAAACAACACAACAGAACACAACTCAAACACAAACTATGACAGAGACAGGTAGCACATAAACAGATATACAGACATAGAGACAATGATCCCTGAAACACATTTTATGTTGAAAACAGGCAGCTAGAATGACGATGTCTATTACTAAACAGACAGAAAAAAAGATGAAATAGACAGACAGAAGGCTAGACAGAACGATAGACATACATGTATAATGATAGACAAATAGGTTGATAGATATGTAGAATAATGGGCTGATAGAATGACTGACAGGCAGACCGACACATATGGACAAAGAATGATAGACAGATATACGGAAGACTAGACAGATGGGCAAACAGACAAATAAGCTGCCAAACATCGAGATCTATACATATATGTTGACACTGTGACAGCACATGCACATTACAGAGTGTTGTGTGTTGTACCTGCACAGCCACACTGCTCTCTTCCCTTATCCTGACTCACCCCCACCCCCACCCACTAGTGTTTAAATTGTTTTTGTTGGTCTTCAAATGCAAGCAATCCACAGAGCTCCCACTGTCTCACGGTACTCAAATGTGTGTGTGTGTGTGTGTGTGTGTGTGTGTGTGTGTGTGTGTGTGTGTGTGTGTGCTGCATACCTGAAACACATTGCATAAAAGACTAAGTTTGTTGTTGGTGGTGGTTTTTTTGGTTTTTTTGTGTGTTTTTTCACATATAAAAAGGTTATGAAGTGGTACCATTTTATTTCTGATTGTTTTCAGAAGCTGAAATACAAACACACACACTTACCCCCCCCCCCCCCCCCCCCCCCCCCAGCCCCCAACACACACACACTGAAACTGGTTCATGGTATACCACACCCCCTTCATTCTTTCTCATAATAACACACAACACACACACACACACACACACACACACACACACACTTCTACAAGTGTTGCATTTACAAAGTAATTTAGGCATACAATTCTGTATATCATTCTCTGATTTCAGTTTAGTAAGCATCTCCTCACCCCCCCCCCCCCCCAATCCCCCCTCACCCCTCTCTCCGGCCCCTCCCCAACTCACACACACACACAACAACAACAACAAACCAATACACCTCGGGAACGAATTCACAGAAAGCTCTTGGCGAGTGACACACAATGTCTTCAACAATGAGCCAGCCAGCAAGCCACGCCCCCTCGCACAGCGTTGATCACACAGTACACACGTGACTTTCTCTCTCTCTCTCACACAGACACTGATCAGTGACTGACGAAGTTACTTACCACAGCTAACACATTCAAAACACACACAATGCAGTCATATTCATTGTTACAACAAACAGAAAGCAAATAATAAACTGACAAACCTCGTAAACACCCACCTGCATTTTGAATCAGCTGAGATGGTCTGTCTTCAGTTTCGTCAAGCAACACCACCTCCCACCCCCCTCCAGGGTCAGCCCAATACTCCCCCGTGTCGATACTCCCCCCGCGTCAATACTCCCCCGTGTCGATACTCCCCCGTGTCGATAGTCCCTCTCACAAAGATCCAAAAACAGTCAAATACAGATGTATGAATATATTTGTGACATAATGCTTTCTGCTTGATCAAAGTTGTGTTGTGGAATGATGAATGTGTTACGTGTTCTCTTCATAACAGCCATCCGTTGAGCAGCGACTCGCTGCCTTGTAGTCTGGGCCGTGTTACACGGACTTAGACTTTTTCTTCACGACTCTGTGTATCTGGTGGCAAACGCTCATTCTCTCTCTGTCTCTGTGTATCTCTCTGTCTCTGTCTCTGTCTCTGTCTCTCTCTCTCTCTCTCTCTCTCTCTCTCTCTCTCTCTCTCTCTTCGTCTCTCATTTTCTGTTTCACTGTCTCTCCCCCTCTCTGCCACTGTCTCTCTCTCTCTCTCTCTCTCTCTCTCTGTCAGTCTCTCTCTCTATGTCAGTCTCTTTGATTTCTTATCAGTATCATCGGTCTAACTGGGTGTTGTTATACTAAAATATAAATTCATATATACATATAATATATTCATATATTTATATATTAATAGCATTCCGGTATACAAATGTACATGTACAATTATGTGAATCATGCGTGTGATATGTATAGTTCTGCGAATGTTCACACGCTCGTGCAGCAAGTGCGTGGGTGCGATAAGTGCACATTCGCGTGAACGTTCATGCGTGTGTGTGTGTGTGTGTGTGTGTGTGTGTATGTTGCGGACACACTCGTGATCTCGTTACGCACTTGAGGTTGTCATAGTTTGCCGGACCAAAACTATATTCAGCGCAAATTACGCGAGTTGTGCGGACGCAGTAAATATTATTGACCTTATTACTTGCTATATTTGAATTGTATTCTATGTGACTTCTTATTTGATGACGGTGAAAACTTGGATATATAATTGACCTAATTACTTGGTGTATTCGACTGTATTCTATGTGACTTGTTATTTGATGGTTGTTTAATCAGTGGTTAAGTATATTGCACATTGTGTACTTTTGGAGGTGCCCTTTGGTACTTCTTGTGTCTTTTACTCTCCTTTCCATTGTACTATTGTATCATAACATTAATAGTCATCTTTGATACTGTTGTATTCACTTTTTCTGTTCCATGACTAAAACACTCAACACTTGGCCAATATCCGATGGTTTTAAAGTAGGTTTTCTGAATATTAATCATATCATCAACAAACTCGCTGATGTATCCCATGTCCTTTCAAACTCCGGAAAACAGTTTCACATAATCGGCTTTGCTGAATCAAGACTAACAGACCATACACAAGACTCTGATTTACTACTACCAGGCTATTGTATTATTCGTAATGATCCGAAATGTTCTAGAGAAACAGGCCTTGTTGTATATGTTCAACAAAACATTAAACGAATTGAATCACTCGAAAATTATAAAGTTGAATCTGTATGGATCGAAATACGCTTTAAGAAATCAAAACCTATCCTTCTCGGCTTTATCTATAGAAATCCAGCTGAACATGTAGATTGGATAGACAAGTTTATGTTGATGATGGAAGAAGCTTCTTTGTCTTCAAGTGAAATAATACTATTAGGTGACTTTAATATTGACTTACTCAAATCAAACAAACACTGGACAAAACTGTATGAATCATTTCACCTAGCGCAGTTAATTGACATACCTACGAGAGTTACTGCAACGTCAAAAACACTTATAGATCATATATACGCTTCATCTACAAACTCCATAACAGAAGTATGTTCCCCAACGTTTGGCTGCAGTGACCATTCCCCTATATGTTTCACATGGTCCAAACGAGGTGCAAAAATTCCTGCAAATAGACATAAAACCGTTTGTCATAGAGATTTTAGACAATTTGATAAGGATTTATTTATACAGAACTTGATACATTCCAATATGTCAGCTGTTTATCAGTTCTCTAATCCTGAAGAAGCACTGGAGGTTTGGTATCACAATTTTCTTTATGTATATGATAAACATGCTCCATTCATAACAAAACGTGTCAAAAGCTATACTAAACAGCCGTGGATGACTAAAACCATTGATGATAAGATTAAAGAAAGAGACTCGTCTCTCTCTGAAGGTAAGAAAGATGAATTCAGAAAACAACGTAATCTTGTAAATGCTTTGAAACGTTCAGAAAAAAAGAATTATTTTCAAGAACTTATTTCCACAAAATCCAATAATAAATTGATTTGGAAAGCCATAAATCAGTTAAATAATAAACATAATATCACGCAATCCACAACAACTAACGACATATCAGCAGAAAACCTAAATACACATTTTTGTAATGTAGCTAACTCAACAGTAGGAACAAACATGTCATCCCTTAATTCACTTGATATTCTCGAAACCTTTTGTAACACTAAAAATATTTCATCACACCTTGATATCCCTCTTATGGATGTACATGAAGTTTACTATGCTCTTTCCCACTTAAAGCAAACAGGTTCGAAAGGTATTGATGGTATAGATGGAAAGATATTAAAACTCTCTGCTCCTATAATTGCCGAAACACTTACTTATGTCTATAACCAATGTATCACAAAAAAGATAATTCCTAAATCTTTTAAAGTCGCGAAAGTAGTACCCATTTTTAAGTCAGGAGACCGTACAGACCCTTCCAATTACAGACCAATTTCAATCTTATCAATATTGTCAAAACCTTTAGAAAAAACATATTAACAAACATATCCTTAATCATTTCAATCACTACAAATTATTT
>NC_134883.1:31775330-31777830 GCF_041734735.1 Babylonia areolata
GCATGGAACTGTTCATATTGCTTTTTGCCGATGATATTGCTTTATTATCAACAACTCCAATAGGACTTCAAAATCAGTTGAATATTCTTAAATCATGCTGTCAGGTGATGAAGTTGAAAATTAATGTGCAGAAGACAAAAATAATGGTGTTCAGAAAAGGCGGATTTTTAGGTAGGTATGAGAAGTGGTTTTTTGAAGATGAAGAAATAGAAGTAGTAAATGAATACTGCTATTTAGGGTATACATTCACATCAAAGATAAGTCCCAAAAAGGGGACCGAACATCTTGTTGCGAAAGGCAAAAGGGCAACCACGAGCCTTGTGAAGGCTTTTCAAAAGTATAAAGAAATGTCATATGCTGTATTTTTCAAAATATTTGATGTAAAGGTACAGCCTGTTCTGTTGTATGGATCTGAAATTTGAGGTATGAATAGACTAGAGAATGTAGAAAAAATTCATTTATTAGCATGTAAGCGATTCTTGGGAGTGCCAGTGAAAACACCAAACAAAGTGGTTTATGGTGATCTTGGTAGATATCCGTTATTTATAAACTCGTTATTAAATGTTATAAAGTACTGGTTGAGAATACTACAGATGGATCAAAATAGATTGCCTTACATGGCTTATCAGATGTTGCTTGGATTAGATTTAAATGGAAAACAGTGTTGGGCTTCTCAAGTTAGAGAAATATTATGTACAACAGGTTTTAATTTTGTGTGGTTGCAACAGGGTGTTGGTGATGTGAAAGGATTTCTTATTACTTTCAAGCAAAGACTTATAGATATCTTCATTCAAGAATGGTCGGGTACTATTAGTGATAGAGACAGATATCCATGCTACAGATCATTCAAAGCTGTATTTGAAAAAGAAAAATACATAACAAATGCTGATGAATATTGTTTCAGAGTGGCGTTGTCTCAGGCCCGATTTAATGTGCTTCCTTTAAATAACAATGTTAATAGGTACACTGAAAATGATGTTTTAAAGCATTGTCCTTTTTGCCAAGGTGAACTAGAAGATGAATACCATTTGTTGTTTGTTTGTTCTGTATATAATGATTTACGGACAAAATTTCTTCAAGACTGTTTAAACATGTCTCTTAGTTCACTTCTCCGGTCAAACAACAAGCAGAGAAATTTCCATGTATCAAAATTTATTTTCCATGCGATCAAAAGGAGAAATCATATACTCAGACCTAATTAAGTAGAATTAATGTCAAGTCCATGAATATTATGATATTGTGTCATCTATTCAAGTGTTATAATACCCCTTCCCATGCCCACCCCCAGTCCCCTGGTTTTGAGTTTCAGTTTCAGTAGTCATAACTGAGTGCCTCGCAAAACTGTTTCCACTTGTCATTTTTGGCCTCTTGAGCAATAACTTCAAACTGTTTAGTTTTTTCTTTCATTTTTGTTTCAATATCTTTGTCCGGAGATGGTTTTGTTTTTTTTCTTTTTGCCAAAGTTTGACAGCCGCATGTTTTTCTATCCAGGCTCTCTCTGTGTCGGTATTCCACCATGGGGGCTGAATAGTTTGCATCCTGTTCAGTGCCGTTCTTTTGTTTCTTCTGCGTCTTAATTTTTCGATGACGGTTGTCTCTTTGGTTTCATACTGAAATGGATCACGCAGTTTCATACAGGGTTTATCTGACAGTTTCTGTAGACTGAAAGCTACCGGGAGGTGGTCGCTGCCTTGGTATGGAAGCGTCTCTGCATTCATTTCTGCTCTGAATTTTGGAGATGTTAGAGCGATGTCGATCACACTGTCACTGTCCCCTTGTCTTGTTCCAAGGCGAGTTGGGGATGTGGTTGTTAAAGGGCTAAGAAGAATTTCCCCTATCATTCCTTCAAGTGCGAGTCCTTGTGGGTTGGTGTTCCGCTGGTCCCATAACTTCGATCTTGCATTAAGGTCTCCACAGATAATGACCGAGTCTCCAAGTTCGTTCTCTATTTCCTCTAAAAAGGCCCAATCCTCTTTTGTTGTGCAGGTTCCTGGGTGAACATAGGCATTGATGAGCACGATGCTTTTGTGAACTCCGTCAGGTTTTTCAAGACGCACCCCCACTAATTCACATGAGTTGCTACACCATTTCTCTAGATTTGTGGTGGAAACTTTGTTTTTTAGGTTTTTGTTCAGTATGATTGCTACCCCTCTTCCTTCATTCCTTTGAAAGACTGTGAAATTCTCAAAATGTATTGGTCTGTCTGCACTTGTCCTGGTCTCTTGGAGACATAGAATGTCAAAATCATATGCCAATTTCTCAATTGTTGAGATTCTCATTCTTGCGCTGGAACAATTCCAACTGCCGATTCTAAAGAATTTTTTTGACAGCCGCTCTGCTTTTGTCATTTTGCTACCTAAGCACAATCTTTTCCCACCTCTTTTGCCACGCCTGTTTTGGGGTTTTGGGGATCTGAATTTATGTCTCGTGCTATGCAGCTGATCCCCGAGGTGCACGCGAGACAGGGTTTTTTTAGTATCCATAGAAGGGTGTTCTATGT